>NC_050449.1:53595689-53740689 GCF_903995425.1 Onychomys torridus | reverse complement strand
TGGAGACGGGATTTCATGTGGCCCAAGCAGTCTTCGAACTCACTGCGTGTCCTGGTTTGCCTCCTCTTGCTATAATAAAGACCATGATCAAAAGCAACTGGAGGAGGAAGAGGGCTTTGTTTTATCTTCCGGCTCACACTCCATGTTGAAGGCAAGTTAGGACAGGAACTGGAGACAGGATCTGAAGCAGAGACTGGGGAGCAGCGCTGCTTGCTGGCTTGTTCTCCAAGATCACATTCAGCTACCTTTCTTACACCTCCAGGACCATCTGCCCAGGGGTGGCACTGCCCATGGTGCGCTGGCTTCTCCCTCCTCAATCATCAATCAGAAAATAAAAGGCCCTGCTGGCTTACGTATAGGCCAGTCTGGTGAAGGCATTTTCTCAATTGAGGTTCCCTCCTCCCAAATGACCCTAGCACACTGGGTAATCATGGAGGTGACCTTGAATTTCTACCTTTGGAGTGGTGAGGTTACAGGCATGTACCACTGTGTCCTACTTATGCCATGCTGGGGATCAAACCCAGGGTCTCATGCTTGCTAGGCAAGAGTTCTACCAACTGATCATATCCCTAGCCACATCCGCAGTACCCCATATAGCTTTTAAGTTCTAAGAGAAAGCATAGCAAAGTGTGAAAATTACATGCTCACCACATTTGCCAAGTCGTAGACTATAGCTACAAACCTAAAAAAAAACATGGTGGCGTGTAGAAGCAGAACCATTATTTACATGGTGAGACCTTTAAAAAGTCCTTTACAGTGTTCTGTCAGCGTTGAATCTCTGTCATACACCAGTAGATGAAGGGACATGCCTGCCCCAGCCTGTCAAATGCGGGAGGCCTGGCGGTGTTCTTACAACTCTAAGAGGAACTGGAGAACAGACAGAAAGTAAATTGGCTGCTGCCAGGCTCTGGAGGAAGGAGGAACTGAAGAGGCAGCTAACAGTTGTGAGGCTCCTTTTGGGGGTAATGAAAATGCTTTGAAATTTGATTATGGCAATTGGTTGTACAACCTTGACTATACTAACCCTACTCTGGTCAAAACAGTTAATTTTATGTTCTGTGGAGTTTATCTCCATAAAAAATACAGGTGGAAGGGTGAGGATTGATTCTCCAGAGGTGAGATCACTCATACCTTGTCTTTGTTCTTTATTATTTTTTGATAGTAAAAGGCAATCGCAAGTGTGAGTTGAACTGCCAAGCAACCGGCTACCGCTTCTACGTACGACAAGCTGAGAAGGTCATTGATGGCACCCCCTGTGACCAGAATGGCACAGCCATCTGTGTGTCGGGACAGTGCAAGGTAAGTGCCCCTGGACTTGGGAGTTTGTGCTGTGGGTATTTAACCTGTGACTGATGGTTTCCCAGGACCGAGATGGGCGGGCTCACCAGCTCAATGCTTTTGGTTTTTGACAGTAGTGCTGGGATAGGCCAGCTTTTCAGTCACTAAGTGACTTATTTTCACTCTGCATGCTTCAGAGGGGCCTCGACACTTGACGGTCCTTCCTGGTGAGGTCTGGTACCCCTTCCCCACATGTGAAGTGGGGGTTGTAGGAAGGGCGTGGCTGAGTCAGTTGGAAACGGATGGTGCCAGTGTGCGGGTAGCATTTTAAGAGAATGGTGTATTTTAGCCTGCCTCTCCCATATGAGGCAAGCTTCCAGAGGAACGTTGTTGAGTGCCTTGTAGAGCAGAAGACAGACTTTAAACAAGAAGTCCCTCACCTCCTCAGGCTTCTGAAATCTACTCTAAACTCCCCACCCCACATTCAGTGGGATGTTCCATGGTGACAGAAAGTGCTATTTAGTTAAAAACATGCATCTTAAATAAGAGAGCACAGGCTTCATAGCCACGTGTGTCTCTACCTGGCCCTCTGCCCTCCTTTCATCTATAAACATGTCTCTGGAGCTAAGGCCTAATTGGAGCCCATGCAAAAGAGGCCACAATTAGTTAGTGCACCGTGGCCAGCAGGATTGGCTTTCATCAGGAGAAGCCCTTCGGCTAGAATGTTCTTGAATGTAACTTCCTGTGTGCTTAATATCAGAGCTAATAAAGTGTGACTTATATATCTCTATGTACAGCCTCTTCCCTCATCATCTTCCAAAACAAAAACCAAAACCACAATCCTTGTGTGTTTGTGTTCGTGTATGTGAATGCAGGTGCATGCCCCTTCCACAGCACATGTGTGGAGCTCAGAGGAAAACTCGGGTATCAGTCCTTACCTTCTACCTTGTTTAGAGGCAGGGTCTCTTGTTCTGCTGGTCTTCCAGCCCTGCTGGTCCATGCTTCCTGGGATTCTCCTGTCCCCACCTCCCATCTCACCGTAGGAACACTGTGAACTTCCACATCTGGCTCTGTGTGGAATCCCTGGTTGCACAGCAGATGCTTTACCCACTGGGCCATCCTTCCAGTGCCCCACCCCCAATGGCTTAGAAAGTTCTTTTTTAAAAGTGAAACCCTTGCTAGTATGAATTAGCTTTTCTGTAGAGTTTAGCCTCAGCATCCCATTGTTACAAAGATTCCTGCGTTCTCGCTTTCCAGAGTTATATTACGATGTTAATCTGTAGAGAAGATGCATCCATCAGTGCCGTTTTGATGAGAAAGTTTCAAATAAAATGTAAAAGAATTTTCTAAATGCAGTTGGTCATCTCAGATGGAGAATTAAGGAAGTTAAGAAAGATGGAGGCTCTCCTTGATATCTGATGTGAATGAAATGTTTTTGGAGGAGCCAAACCTGTAACAGGTCTTTCTTTGGACTGCCAGCTCCTGAATTGACACAGAGACTTTCCATTAATTATGAATGCTTGGCCTTAGCTCAGGCTTGTTCCCAACTAGCTCTTAAAACTTAAAATTACCTATTTATATTAATCTACATTCTGCCATGTGGCTTGTTGCCTGTCCTCAGTACCATATGTCCAATTTCCTCTGCATCTGGCAGATAGCAAATCTCTCGAACTTCAGATTCTTTCCCAGAGTTCCTATCTCTCCCCGAAAGTCCCGCCTATCCTTTCTTGCCTAACTATTGGTCATTCAGCTCTTCATTAAACCAATCAGAAGGTGCCTTAGACAGATGAAGTTAAACAGACACATCTTCAGTGTACAGAAAGATTATCCCAACACAAACAGCCCAGGAATAGGAGCTCTACAAAGAACAGGCCACTTCAACATCCAACAGGGTGAGCGTTGGTGTTGCTGTAAGCCAGCAAAGAGCCCTCTGAGGTTTGCCATGTGCTGAGCCCTGTGCTGTATGTTCTGTGTTTTAAGTGTGTGTGTGTGTGTGTGTGTGTGTGTGTGTGTGTGTGTTATGTTATCTAAAGTGCTTAATTTTAAAAAATTATTCAATAAATTTTCTTAAATATATGAATGAATAAGCAAACTGAGAAGTTGTTGGTAAACCTCTCTTGAAAAGAACCAAGAATATGATTAATAGAGGATTATGACTGTGCAGCCCTTGCTCTGTTCTGAGGACCTCCTAAAATCTGAATGATGTGAGTGGACCTGGCCACAGCTGGCCAGGCAGGTGCCTGCTCCCTCCCTCCCTGCTCCTGTGGTATGCACCCCTCCTAAAGCTTCCTCCGAAGTCGAAGAGGGTGGCCTACCCTGCGAGAGGAAGAACTGTCTTTGGTCAAGAGTACAAGAGTAGCTGTGCCTCCCCTGCTAGAAGCCTCAGACAAGCTGGAAAAGTCCGAGTGTGAAGTGGTGTAGGGTAGCCAAGCTTCCAGGGCTCCAGCAAATGAAGCATTGCCTGTGGCCATGTGCCCTAAAAAATGTTAAAGCTGAAACTGAACATAAAGCTGGTGAATTTCCCTAGTTATTTATTTCTTTTCTGTTAGGCATTATTTCTCTCATTTTTAGCCACTTGGACAACTCCCTCACATATTGAGTCTGTCTTGATTTCTTGATTAATATATGCTTGATTTTACTTACGCACACATACACACACATGCGCGCGCGCATACACACACACACACACACACACACACACACACACACACACATGCGCGCACACACATTACAGGGATCTCTTGGGTCTTGTCTTCTTGAAGGAAAGAATTCAGTCTAGAGTCATGGACAGTCAGAGGAGAAGGTCCCTGAGTGAAGCAAGCACTCCAAAGAGAATCTGGGAAACAACCCAGTGAGTTCAGTGCCATGAATGGTAAAGAAATTTTTTAATGAATATTTATATGACAGGTTGCGTACTCACAGCATAAGGTGACCTTTTGCCTTCCCAGATCATCATGGACAGGATATCCCCTTTAGGGGTTTTCCTCTCGTGATCTTATGGGAAACACACCGAGAGTCGGGGAAGTGTAATAATAGTGTGGTGGAGTATAATAACAGTGTGGGGGAAGTGTAATAACAGTGTGGGGGAGTGCAATGATAGTGCAAATGATACTAAATTGAAGTCCAAGTCTTTGGATGGTAGAGACCCTTCTGGGGTACACGTGTACGGGAAATGCTCTGATGATTTAGTCACTGACACAGCAGGAGCACTGAGCCTGCAGCTTAGATGGTTTCTAACCAGAGGGCCACTTTGACCGGGAGGCCCAGCTATGTCAGGCTTCTTCCCTTACCTCCTCTCTCTGCCTACCGGGTATCACACAGCACTCCTAGTTATCCTCGGTACTACACATCATTATCTTTCAGCAGCTAGCAGATCCCTGCCACATGCTGGGCTTAGACGCTAGCGCTAAGCCAATGAAAAGACTAACACATTTCCTACCGCCCTAAGCTTGACGCCTGGCAGACATAGGAATAAAAAGCCTGGGAGTGTGGCTAAAGAATCACCAAGTTGGATGAGTTCTTGGCAGTTACAGGGTCCTGAAAACATGAATAATTGTGGAAAGCCTCATTAAGTGGAGTGTCACAGGGGAGTGTCTGAGGAGCACAGGGTCCAAGTGACAGGTGGAGGCAGTACCTTTGACCTCCAGCTGCCCGGATGGAGAGACCTGGCTCAAACGAGGTGCTCAGGGGCTGGCAGATGTTGAGGTGCCTGGTTTGTGCTCACTCCGGCTCTCTGCGTATAGTTAATCTGGTCTCTTCATGGGGCTACCCTAGCTAACTTCGTTATCTTTCTGAGCATGTGCTGGCTTTAGCAGTGGAAACCTCCACTAAGTCATTGTCTAGGTCCTGACAGGCTTCCCCTGGAAACAGGATGATATAATGAGTCAGGAATAGAATACGAGGTCATCCTGGATGTCCAAAATGAAACTGGGTCTATGGATAAGATTGGGGACAGGATGTCCAGAGCTTCCCATGTGGTCCTGATGGCCCCTCCTAGGCTGGAGTACATGAGAGAGAGCAAGGTTCGTGGCCCTTTCCCATGGCTTTCTGAAAAGATGGGGATCTTGCAGTGTTCTATCTGAATTGGCAGGGGTGGTACCTGATACATAGTACTAGGCAAAGAAGGGAAACCTCCACTGAGGCCCTGCCCCTAAACCAAGCACAGGCTGGCACTGGGGCTACTATCTGTCTTGGTACTGGGGCTACCGTCTATCTTGGTACAGGATCCAAACAGCTACACAATGCTTATTTGATACTGTCACACCTATAGGTACTGTCCCCAAGGCGCGACATAAAATATCAGGGTTTCAGAGAGCTATGCAGGGTCTGGACAGCCCATGCAGCCTAGTCGGACTAGGAGGCTAATGTGCACTGTGAAAAGCTCCATGGCCAAACGCAACTCGGGGAGGAAAGGGTTTATTTCAGCTCACAGTTGTAGTCTAGCATGAATGGAAGTCAGAGCAGGAACTTCAGAGAGGAACCTAGAAGCAGAAACTGAAGCAGAGGCCGTTGGACTGCCCCCCCCATCAATCATCAATCGAGAAAATGCCCAACAGACTTGCCCACAGGCCGATGTGATAGAAGTGGTTTCTAGATTGAGGTTGTTCTTCCTAGATGACTCTAGCTGGTGTGAAGTTGGCAAACCCTCGCCAGCCCAGGTGAAGTACCCGCTTCCTTTGGGTTCCTGTGCATGTTCCTGCAGAGGCAACCATGTCATCTGCTGGTAACTTGTGGGATCGGACTCTTATTACTATGAGTATAGTGTGCTTAGCACACTGATGGCTGAGGTGGGGCCTGGCTTGGACGTCTTGGTGAAGATGTGAAGGGGACATCTGTCATCTCAACACAAACTTTAGGCATCCCCTATAAATTGCTGTCAAAGTTTGAGTGAGCCAAATTTGATGGGAAACCTCTGGAAAGACAGACTGGGGTGCTGCACACCTCGGTAAAAGTCAGACATACAGGACACAATTTTTCATTTCATTTTTCCATACATGGTGTTGCCCCAAGCTGGCCATGAACTCACTAAGTAGCTAAGGATGACCTTGAACTCCTGCTCCTCCTGACTCCATAACCTAGGACTTTGTGCTTTTCTAATATATTTTGTGTTTTTTGGTAGTCAGACATTTATCTGATTTAAACATCAAAATATTACCCTTTCCCCCATGTGCCTGGTACCCCACCCTGCAGGAGGAAACAGCCACCATTTGATAACATCTTTATGTAGACAGGTTTTTATGCATTTACTTGCCAATTGATGTTTATTGCTTTCCTTTCAAACAGTCGTTTTATTGCATTTTCCATTTACTGTGTGTTTATATGTCTCTGTGTACGCATGCGTGTGCCATAGCTCACAGACATGGAAGTCAGAGGACAGCTTGCAGGAGTTGGTTCTCTCCTTTCCTCAGGTAGGTCCTGTGGATTGCTTTTTCCTTACCATGTTTTAGGGGATCTTTCCATCCCGGTATCTAAAGCACATCTCCATTTTACACTTGAGTGGTATTGGATGGTATAGCAAACCATGATGAGTCACATGACATCTTTGACCATTAGCGCAATGCCATAAAAAGTGCATATGTATGTGGTGGCTTCATTTACATGTTTACAAGCACCTGATAAACTCTCAGAAGCAACGTAAGCGTGTTTACATTGAACGGGTTGGGGAGATAGCACAGAAGTTAATAACACTTGCTCCTGAGTAGGGAACCCAGTATGTATATTATAGGACTCATCACTGCCTATAACTGCAGCCTCACGTGTGACACACACACAAATAAAATAAATCTCCTTTTAATAAAGGATTGTATGTGTGGATTTGCGATTTTAATAGCTGGCACATGGCAAATTGCCCCCTAGAGTGATTGATGACAGGGACTCGGCTCCTACCACCACCAACTGAGGCCATTTTTCATAATCTTATTGGATTTTGCCAGTCTAATAAGTGAATAATGGTGTCTCTGTCTACCTCACTTTGAGTGGGATGGTACATCTTCATACCTTTAAGGACCACTCAGAGCCTGGACTAGGATAAAGTGGGTGAGGTGCCTGGGATAGGAAGCTTGAGGAGGCACTGGCTGATGGGCAGAGTCTCCTTAATGTGTGCCCCAGACTCCTGACCTGCCTTGCTTGGTCCAGCCTGCATGAGCCCCCCTGACCCAGGCATCGCTGTTTACATTTCTCAACATGATCTATGTTCTGCAACCTTTGTGCATTCTTTATTCAGCTATCGCAATAGGGATTTTTCATATGCCAGACATTTCTATTTTTATGGTATAAATTGCAAGAATATTTTTAGGGATGGGGCCAGGTAGTCCTTTGACCTGGGCTTTTGCTAATGGGATTTTTTATCTTTTTTTTTTTCTCATGCAGAAGTTTTAAATTTTGTAAGTGATGAATTTATTGGTTTTTTTATGATTAAGGATTTTGTGCCATAGGACTTCTACACTGTGAAGTTATAAAGAATTCTCAATCTGGGTATGGTGGTATGCATTTCTAATTTTAGCACTCAGGAGTCTGAGGCAGGAGGATCAGGAGGCTGAGATCAGCCTGGTATATGTAGTGAGACTCCCTCTGATATGTTTCTGATAGTAACGTATGGTTCTAGGCATTTACATTCTTACATTTTATATTAATCCCATTGGGTTAATGGTGCTTCTTATGAACTTGATTGTAGGGAAGTATGTAATAAAAAGCAGATATTAGATCCCCTCCAGACTAGAAGAATCCTGTGTCTTACTGTGTGTTTCCGTCTTTATAGATAGGTCAGGTCATGTCACACATCAGCTGAGACTTTGGGTGCCTGAGGAAATGACTTTTTTCCAAGGTTGGTGCATGAAGTTTTCTAGAACTGGTTGATAGTGACATCTAGTGGTCAATGATGAAATTGCATGTCCTTTAGATCAGCCCAGAAGGAACCTATCCTGAATTACTGTTTCCGTTAAGAGATGGCAATAGACTAAATAGAGCAAAATGAAATAAATGGAACTAGATTTCTGTGGCTAAGAACTGGGAACACTCAAACTAGAAGAGTGAATTCTCCTTATGTCAACAAGAGCCTTACACAGCACCCGGACACTTTATACATACAAATAAACTGCTGCCCAAACTTAATTCTAAATCAGTAAGTTAAGTGTTTAAGATCAGCTTTATGTTAGCACTTCCCCAACAAGATATGAGTATAAATATACTATTCAGGTGCCTGGAGTGGGTCACATGTGCCTCTGAGAATCAGTCTGTAAACTTGGGAGGCTGACGCCGCTGTGTACAGTTTTTAGAAAATTAAAGGAGATAGTTTGCCTTGTGGAGGGCCGGAATGAGCATGGTGTGGTAGTCAGTGCTGAGTGACTGTGCCGAGGGTGATGGTGGTGGCAATGGCAGCAATAACAGTGACATCAAGCCAGCGATGGTGTGGCGATGTGTCCATCTGTGTGGGTAGCGGTGACAGTGGTGGCTGGGTATGGACATTGTCCTGGGTATTGTGACTGGATTCTGGGATCAGAGAGCCTGAGGAACCACTTTATTTTTTAATTTTTTATTCTTTAAAAGATTTATTTATTTATTATGTATACAGAAGAGGGTGCCAGATCTCATTACAGATGGTTGTGAGCCACCAAGTGGATGCTGGGAATTGAACTCAGGACCTCTGGAAGAGCAGTCAATGCTCTTAACCTCTGAGCCATCTCTCCAGCCCCCGAGGAACCACTTTATGATATAAGGAAAAATAAAGAATGTGTAAGATGCAGATAAAGGGAGCCACCTGCTTCTCAGTCTCTGGAGTAAGGAAGGCGGCTGTGGGGGACGGGGTAACCCATCAGGGCAGCGTAGCTGAGCCTGGCCAGCACCATTTGCTCCTCGACTTCTCCATTCCCCACCCTCATCAGTCTCTGGTGTGTCTCTCGGATGTTTCACACGCCTGCGCACTCTGATAAGCGGTGATCAGTTTGAGGACAGAACATTGATCTTAAGAGCTTAAGAGCTGTTGATAGAATTGACTAATATTTGGAAACTGTTAATAGAATCATTTAATATGTGGGAAATACAGGGGGCAGAAACAGGGAGGCTGATGTTAACCCAACCTGGGCCGACTTTTCCTACACTCTTCCTGTAGATTTGAGGTCTTTCAATGTACAAAGCCAGATGGGAGGAAGTGGAAGGGTTTCCATTTTCCTTACTGAATTCCAAGTATTTCTTTAGTGGAGGGAGGCTGGACGGAGCCTGACGCCTGGCCTGTGTTCCTTCCCTCCCTTCCTGTCTGACTTCTCTGGCTTCTCGTAGATTCCGTTGAGAACGATAAGGTGAATGAGCTGTCCCTGCTGCCCCAGGGACTCTTGACCTGGCCTGCCCAGCTGACCAACCGGGGTTTGACCTATAATAAACAGAAAGCACTCCGTTCATGTGCAAGAGGGCTCCTGGCATTGCTTGGCCATTGACTTGGGTTAGGGAAGGGGCAATGCTGACTTTCGCTGGGAGGAAAATGCCATTTGGTTCTCAAGGAAGAAAACAAATAAACAAACAAAAAGCAAGTGGTGTAAAGCAGAACCCCCAGCCCTTGCCCCTGTGTGTTCTCACTGGCGCGCCCCCTGCTGGCAGTTTTCAGAACTGCACCATCCTAATTTTTTTTTTTTCCATTTTAAATGCTTACAAGATGTTCTTTTTGAAAAGTTTTTTTTTTTTAAGTGTATTCAAAGGCATGTTCTGCCCCCATTCACTCTGAAGCATGTGCCGCTTAACTAGCACACTCTGTTGGATTCAAACACAGTGAGTAAGATTTCAAAAATTTTAAAGACATGTAAAAGATGTCTTCTAAGGCTAATTGGTTTGTTTGGAAGAGAAGAATGTCTGAGGCCAATGTTAGAAGGAAAGATAGGTACCTCCTTTCAACTTGAAATCTGGCAATCCCATAATCACCCAAGCTCAAGGCTTTGATCTTTAGCTAATACAAAAAACAAGCAAACAAACAAAAATACGAAGATGGCCGGGATGCAGCACACTGGAGAGAATACTTGTCTCGCATGCGGGAAGCATTCCCAACACTTCCTAACACTGGGCATAGTAGTGGACACCTGTAAACCCAGCGCTACAGAGGTGGAGGCAGGAGGATCAGAATTCAAGGTCATCCTCCAATCGGAGTGATTTCAAGGCCTACCTAGGCTACATGAATGAGACCCTGTCTCTAAAAGTGGCCGGGTTGGGGGGGGGGGGTCATAAAGATATGAAATGGCCTCTCCTGTGTGGAATGCCTACTCTTTTCAAAGCAGTGTCAGTACACTGTACATGCATGGTGACTAGCCAGACAGGACAGAGTGGGGGACACTGAGTGTCCAGGCTGAGTTAGAGAGACTGACAAGCTGGAGATGTTGGTGCAGAGGTGAGGATGTTTCTGTTAAAACCGGACTTACTTCTTTCGTTACCCACCAAGCTCTCCAGAAGAAAACAACCTTCCCATCAACGATGGGTTGTTGTTGTTTGTTTGTTTGTTTGTTTGTTTTCTGTCTTCAGGAACAACAGCGGTCAGCCAGGCCAGATATAGGAGCACCAGCCTAGAGTCTTCCTTCCCTCCCATGGCATGAGGCGGGAAGGAATGTGCTCCTTAGCAGCTGTGCCCTCCCCCCCCCCCTTAAGTCTTCATCAGCGCTGTGTAGAGAAGCAGGTGGCTTTCCCCGGGCCTTTCTGTCTCTGATATTGCTCTTTCTTATACACACTTGCCAGTGTTGTCTTAGGAAATATGAATCTAAACATGTGACTCTCCTGCTGATGAACTTCCAGAAGTTTCTCCATGGTCTCCGGTTCTCCCTTGACTGTTCTGGGTCATTCTGCCCCAGTGAGCTTTCACCATATTCACTGGCCCATTGCTCCTGGTTTGATGTTTTTTTAAACCTGTTACCTCCTTCCACATCTCTCATGTCTTCCATGCCCTGCTCCTGCTTCCATCTAGAGTGTCTTGATACGTCTGGCTGCAGGTACAGAAAATCCCGCCCTAAGTGTAAACAGCAAAGATTCCTTAACTCATCTGGTGGTTCCAGAGTAGAAAGTGCAAGTTACAGTATCATGAGGACAAGAGTCCCGTTTCCACTCGGCCAGCCCTGGAGAGTGGTGAAAACCAAGGTACCCTCAGCGGAAGAAAACAATACCCAATGGGTTGGCAAACAGTGGTATCTACTGAAGCCTTCCCTCTCTTTTGATAAATTCCCCACTGCTCAGCTAAGGAGCCCCCTTGACGAGACTTCTCTGACCACCCCATCCTTTACCAGTGTTGCCCTGGAGCTGGTCCCACCAGGCCACCCAGTCTTTGAGACAGGGCTATCTTGAAAAGCACAGATCCTAGGACACTATCACAAGCCCACACAGCAGTATTTGTTGACTAAAAACCCACAACTGGCCAGCTCTGAATTGGACCATTAGAAAAGACTTCCTGCCTGTCACGGAAACTCACCTGAGTGTTTTACCCACAGGGAGTCCTTCTGCCTGAGATAGGCCATGGTAGAGGAAGAGCACTGAGCCCATGGAGATGCCTTTGCAGTTCATCACGGGCCCAGTGTCCTTCAAAGGGTCTTCCTCTGCTGTTTGCAGTGTGTGACCACGTGATCCAATGAGACTGTTCTACTCCACTGAGCCCATGTCCAGGCGGGAGGAAGGGCTTGAGATACAAGCCCTGTCCATGGAATCTGTGTCTTTCCAAGGATCAACACAGCTGTCTTAATCCCTCTACCCAACAGGCTTGTCCCTTGGTTGCATCCCATTAGCCAGACATGGCTTTAGTTTGGTGGGACCATTACCCACACAGGCCTTGTCAGGTTCTGTTAGGGATAAAGAGAGCTGGATGCTGGATGACTTGGTAGTGTCACTTCCAAGGAGTCTTTTGTTTTGAAAAAAAGATTCATTATTTTTATTTATGTGTATGAATACATATTTGCGTGTATGTCTGTGCATCACGTGCATGTCTGGTGCCCACGGGGACCTAAGAACATCAGATCCCCTAAAACTTGAATTATAGATGGTTGTGAGCTTCCACATGGGTGCTGGGAATTGAACTCAAGTCCTCTGGAAGAGCACTTAACCACTGAGCCATCCCTCCAAAGAGTCTTAAGATGATTTAACTTCATTATTTATTCTGCTGGCTTGAAACCAAATAACAGCCATTTAAAGATGTCAAGTAGAAATACTGCACATAATCCTTTTAGGAATGGCTTTTAAGTCATGTGACCCACTATTTTACTTTCCTATCTGTTGCTATGACAAACACCGTGGCCAAAAGCAAATTAGGGAAAGAAAGGATTTATTTGGTTTTTGTTTCCAGATCACAGGCCATCATTGAGGGCAGGAACTTGAAGCAAAAACCATAGAAAAATGCTCACTCAAAGGCTCATGATCAGCTAGCTCTCTCACGTAGCCTAGGGAACAGTGCCACCCACAGTGGGATTGGCCCCCCTATGTCAGTTAACAATCAAGACAGCCCTCCCTGCTTCAGATATGGCCACAAGTCAATCTGATATGGGAAATTCTTCAATTGGGGCTCCCTTCTCAGATGACTCTAGGCTGTATCAAGCTGACAGTTAAAACTCACTAGGATATCCACTGCTCTAAGCATATAGACGACACACTGGTAAGACTGAGGTCCAGAGAGATGTCATTTGCTCAAGACAAAAATCAGATATTTTAGTGACAGACTATTAGGAAACATCCTATTCTTAACTTCCAGTAGAACTTCGACATCATCTGGGGAATGAATGATTTTAGTGCATACAAAAACAAAGCAAACAAACAAAAAACTTTGCAGTCATAAAAATTGGATTTATTAACTTATTTTTCCAATTTCACATGGCATAATCTTCAAAAACAAAAACCACAGTTACCTGGCTTGCTAGATACAGTCCGATCATGAGGGTGTCAATGGTGGTCCTTCCTGCTTTCTGTACGTGTAAATAATTCTTGGAACCTGAAGCAAAGACTTTGCCCATGGAGACCTGCAGTTACCTCCACTGACACCTAGATGGCGCTCACACATTGAGTGGAACTCACATGGATAACTTCTAACTGCCTAGAAGAAACACACATTTTTGAATAAAGGTGGTGGAAAGTTCAGTATTAGTGGCTCTCAGGTGTGGCTGGGTGGATGGATTTGGCTAAAGGGGAGGTGGTGAAAACTGAGAACTGCCTGTAACACACCCAGTGATTGTGCAGACCCCATTCTTCTCCCTCACTGCAGCCATGCAGACAAACCATTCTGTGGAATGGCTGGTACTCCTGGTAGGGCTTCAGCACTACCCAAGACACCTAGAGAACCCAATTGCATCTGTCACATACCCTGACGTGGTCATCACAGAAGACACTTATCAGGACTTTGTTCTCCAGGTGGTGTGTGTGTGTGTGTGTGTGTGTGTGTGTGTAATTAGCAGTTAAGGGTTGGCTTTTAAATTCCTCTGTCAACATAAATACATATTATTATCCAATACTACAGATCTGCAGTTTTTCCTGGGGCTGTATTGGACACTGCTTCTATGTGACAATTCAGTAAAAAGTGGAGCAAGAGAGATGTAAGTGCCAGTCCAGGTCTTGTTCCTACAACTTAACTTTACAGTCTTACCCAGGGTAATTAGCATCTCTGTGCTTTAGAAAAACAGATTGGTGACGTTATAATGTCGCGATGATATATAAGTCATGATGACGGCAGGTAGTTCCATCGCCTGCTATGGCAAAACTAGGAAAGAAAAGTAGGCAAATATTTTCACCATGTTCTGACATGGAAGTCCCAACATTCAGTCGTGTTATTTATTTCTTTCTAAACCAGCACTTTAGAATCACTATAATCAGATTGTAAAAATGTACTGGGACCAAAGCAAGACATGAAATTTGGCCAGAGCCTAGACTCAAGCTGAGCTAGTACGTTTGAAATAAGGCTTCATTGGGAGGATTTGGTTTGTACCCGAAACAAAACGACTAGAAAGGGAGAAGCAGGTCCTTGGAACACCATCCCACATCTGTAAGATCCACTAGGCAAGCTGGTCGAATGGTTGCCTAGCATTCACAAGGCCCCAGATTCCGTCTTGGGTGCCTCACAAACAGGGCGTGGTGGGAATAATTCCAGCCCTTGAGAATTGGCTACAAGAGGATCTGGAGTTTGAGGCCATCCTCAAAGGAAGGAGTACAGGGCCAGCCTGGGGTACATAAGAGCCTGTCTCCTAAAAAAAGAAAGAAATATCCATAGCCAGTCTCCACCTCGTTCTGTGGTCAGCTTCCACCACGTTTCATAAAAGCGTTTGCAGACGGGAAAAATCACTTAAGATTTAAAGAAGAAAGAGAAGCTCTGAGCAGCATCCACGTGACACCACAGTGCAAAGCGTGAATTGGGGATCTGACCCGAGACAGTTCTCCAGCATGGAAGTGAGTCGCCTAAGGGAGTTGTGTTTATTGAATCCAGATGAAATCAGAGGCAGGAACAGGGAAAGAGTGTTTGGATTCAAGACAAGTAAATCCAGCAGCACATCTGAAAACTCGGGGGGATAGTGGGCCTGTCACCACGGCAGTGACAACCAAGGATGTGGAGCCACAGCAGGAATGGAAGACAGGGGGAGGGTCACCCTGCCAGTGCCCTGCAGGAGGCAGCTGGAGACTCATTCTTGCTCTTCATTCGCACCCAGCAGAGCTGTGCCTGCACAGGGAAAACCAAGGCACGGCGGAACAGGTGACCCTCAGAAAGCACATAGATCCCGTTGACATCCAGCTTTGCTCCCCTGGAAACAATGTGGTTTCTGGTCCCAGAGCATCTGCAAAATGGAATTAGTTCTTCTTACCCCGGAAGTAGTGTAAGCAGTGTGAATTGGCCACTCATTGGAGTCCATGATACTGCGCGTGTTCAGAAGTGAGCTAAGTTACTCCCAGCTCCTGTGTCTACCTGATAGGTGTGGTGGAGACCTGGGCATGAGGCAGGGAGGGCATTTCTTCTTCAAGCCAGTTGTCGGTGTCTGACTTTCCGACCTCTTCTGTGCCGACTCTTGGAAAGGTTCTGCTCTCTTGGGGGTCCTCCTTCCTGCTCAAGAGTCCCTTCCCTTCCAGATCTCCACCTGTCCCCTGGGTGGAATCAGCAAGAGTCACAGTATACCAGGAAGCCTCGAAGCACTTTGACCCCAGAGGAAAGGTATTGATCCCTGCCCTTCTCCATGGGCTCTTGCTGGCTTGCTGGGTCATCGTGTTGTGGAATATGCCCATGACTGGGCATCGCCTCTGTCTTCACCTCATTTATCCCAGCATGGTCTCTGTAACTCTAGGTCTACTCACAGCACAGTGGAGGACTTGATGGGCTCCGGCCTTCCCTCCCTCCCCTCCTCGATAGTCAGCGTCACCTCTGCTCACACATCCCCGGGCTGCCTCCTATTCTCAGGTGGAAGACGCCCTCCAATGGAGTGATGGATAGTATTTGGAGAGGAATCCCTGAGCAAGCTGTTTAGGTTAAGTGTCCTTTTAAGAAAAGATAGTAGAGCAGCTGGAGAGATGGCTTTGAGGTTAAGAGCACTGACTGCTCTTCTAGAGGACCTAGATTCAATTACCAGCACCTACATGGTGGCCCCCAACTGTCAGTAACCCCAGGTCTAGGGACAGCTGATGCCCTGCCTGGACACCAGACATGCGTGTGGTACACACACATTCATGCTGGCCAAACATATAAACTTAAGAAAGAAAAGACGCCAGAGATCTTTCTGCTTTCTGTCTCCCACTCACACCCACTGAACATACTTGCTACTCAGTGACTGTTTCCTGTGTTTTGAATGGAGTGACAGCTATGAGCTTAGTACCATAGAAACAAAGCCAAGCTACATTACCGTAACTGTCTGTATGTTGTTGACTGTTTTCCTGGTCCTGAAAGAGGGAAGTATGTGCCATTGAGACATCTCTCATGAGACTCATGGACACGCACATTTTAGTAATTGTCACTAGGGTTAGGGCAGTGGCTCAGTGAGAAGAACACTTGTGTGCAAGTACAAAGACCTGAGTTCAAACCTGCAGCACTCATGTGAAACAGCCGGATGTGGTCGTACATCTGTCAGGAACCCCAGCACCAGCGGGACAGATACAGGAGGATTGCTGGGCATCCTGGCCCACCAGCCTGGCATGAAGTTCGGTGAGAGACCCCGACTCAAGGGATTAAGGAAGACACTAGCAGAACAGGGCATCCGGTGTTTGCCTCTGTCTTCCCCACACATGCATGGGCATGTGCACCTGGACACACATGTGTGCATGCAACACACGAAGGGTCATTAGAACAGAAGGGTCGAGTGGAAAATAACCCTCAGAAATGTGCATTGAAAACACTTCCTTCTCCTGCCCCTCTAGGACAGGAGTTTGGAAAAAAGAAAAAGAAAAAGGAATATGGTTTTTAACGCTCAACTCAAACAAGGCAGTTAGTATGTCGCTGTAACTGGATAGCTTTGAAAGGGAGGTGGGATCATCCCTGGCCTGGGTCTGGGAGCCTGGCTGCCAAAGAGCGAGGCAGCCTGGCCTCTCTCCCAGCCAGGAGGCTCCAGGGCCTGAGGAACCCCAGCCCCACGAGTGACACCTCGTTCTTCAGACACTCTAATTTATAGTTAACGCCTTTTAAGCAAACAAGAGGGAGGAAAAAAATCTGGTTCATATTACAACAACTTGCAGTGAAGGGAAGTCTAGGAGTTCAAAGGAAAAATGTCCCAGGAAAAGCTGAGGCTGTTCAAATTCATTTGGAGTGGCCAGGAAAGTAATTGGAAATTAAAACTAAGGCTTTCTCCATGTGATGCTTTCTCTCTCTCTCTCTCTCTCTCTCTCTCTCTCTCTCTCTCTCTCTCTCTCTTTCTCTCAGCTTCTCTCTCTCTGTCTCTGTCTCTGATCAGCAATCCTTATCACGTAGTTTATGCCAAAGAGCAACCAAATGAATTCACGTTGTTGCTAAGACTTATTTCATTGGAATATCAGAGGTCCCCAAAACTCAGTTAAAGGGACAGAGAAGTGTGTGTTCTCGTTTCAAAGCCAGACCCCTTTGGACCCTCCATGGCTTTTCTTTTTTTGGGGGGTATGCATCTTCTCTGCATGGATTTGAGGTGTCCTCCCTTTACCCACACACTCCTTTGCAACCTTTCTCTTCCCTGGGCAAGCTTGCTGGGAAGCTGTGTATCGGGAGCGGAGAACGATCTCAGACTGAAGCCTGAGCTGCTGCAGAAAGGAAGGTGTTACTGCAGTGCCATCCCAGGTAGAAGGCTGCAAGGCTGCAAGTTGTATGGATGACTGTCTTAGTTAGGGTTTCTGTTGCTGTGGCGACGAAACACAGGTATGACCTAAAAGCAAGTTGGAGAGGAAAGGATTTATTTTAGCTGGCCAGGACAGGATCCTGGAGGTAGGAGCTGATGCAGAGGTAATGGAGGGGTGCTGCTTACTGGTTTGCTCCCCATGGCTTGCTCAGGCTGCTTTCTTATAGAACCCAGGACCACCAGTCCAGTGATGGCCCAACCCACAATGGGCCAGGCCCTCCCCCAATCAATCACTGATTTAAAAAATATCCTACAGCAGGATCTTATGGAGGCATTTTCTCAACTGAGGCTCCCTCCTTTCAGATAACTCTAGCTTATGTCAAGTTGACTTAAGACCAGCCAGCACAATGTCTCATTGAGGGGCTTGTCATTTAGACCTAGGAGTGGTGTCTTGTGTTTCCGTGACGTGTTGCTTTGGGGGAGAGCTCAGGGCAGTACTACCCAGCTTTCCCTTCGGTCACTCGCTTCCTGTGTGGGAGGAGCCTGTATCTTAATGAGCAGCTGTCTTTCAACCTACCACAGCAGCTCTTCAGCCAAGTGCCTTTTATTAGTATCTTTCTCTTTGCTGTGACAAAGTGCTGGTCAGGAGCAGCTTAAGGGAGGGAGGATTTGTTTGTGCTCAGGGTTTGAGGGTCCAGTTTACCGTGACAGGGAGTGTGTGGCGAGGAGGGCTTAAGTCAGCGGCAGCATCCACACTCGGGAGGTAGAGCGCCATGAATGTTTCTGCCCAGCTTGCTTTCTCCTTTGTATTCAGTCCAGAACTCCAGCCCAGGGGATGTTGCTGCCGAAGTTAGGGTGGGTCTCCCCACCTCAATGAACCCAGTCTAGAAACTCCATCACAGACATGCCTAGAGGTTTGTTTCTGTGTTGATTTTAAATCGCACCATATCCATGTTGCCACACGCACGCCCAATCGTCAACTCTAGGGCTTGTCCTTCACCTTCAGCAATCAGGCCATAATGCATTGCTCTTCTCCCTGGCAGCATGATGCCTTCTGCGGGGTAGACGTGAATTTGGGGCACAACTCTTTTATACGAACCGCAATTGGAATGAGAGGCAAGGAACAGACATTTGGCTGAAGAAGACCCTGAAATGAAACGGGAGGTGTCAAAGGCACAGTTGGTGTCTTCACCCCGGTGGCCCTGGACTGAGGCAAGCAGGCTCACTATACCTGTGCTTTTTCCTGACAGTTCTGTTCCTCTTGAGCAACAGGGGCTCTTATGGACCCCACCCAGACTCCGTGAGCTCGGGTGCCTTCCTTTGTGAACCTGCCAGAGAGCCAAATGTTCATCAGCCCAGCTTGTCCCACTGACCTTTCCATCCGTGCCATCTTCCGCACACTGTGTCGGGATTGACTTCCCTGGAAGAGTGGCAGTGCTGTTTTGCCATTTGGGATGGGCCGGAGGAAGGCGGGCTTGCCTCCTCTCTGACCTCCCGGGGTTTACTTTGGGTTGCTTACATAAATAGATTGGAAACATTCCCTACTAGGCACCCAAAGAACCCTGAGGTAGCAGCGCTGTTTGTTCATTTATTTTTCCACCGTGTGTACCCCCCTCACTTCACACTGCAGCCTGCCTTAGGCCTGTAAAATTTTATTCCCCTTCCAGAGAGAATTTTTGCTTGCAGTAGAAGGCTCCGCCTGAATACATTGGTAAAATAGCCAATCGTGGTGACATATGTTTAATCCCAGCACTCACACCGGAGGCAGAGGCAGGAGGATCTTGGTGAAGTGGAGGCTAGTCAGGGCTGCAAGTGCTATCCTTGGTAAGATAGCGAAGGGGCCATGCTTCCTGCAGACCAAAACCAACCAACCAAACAAACAAAAGGCCTGTTTTCATCACATCAGGGGCACTGAGTGACTGTGAGGGGATGCCAGGCTGTGAGCACGTTACCTGGCCATCTTACCCAACCCTAGAACAATTTTACAAAGTACATCTATCACAATCCTAATTTCTTTCAGAGGTGGGAACCCATTACGCACAGTAATTGATCTGAGCTCTTGAACCTGGTAGAAGTGATTGGCTGAGAGACTTCCAAGTCTGGGAGTACCACACCAACACTGCACAACTTTGAGACAAGGATTTTGTGGCTTTAATGCACAAGGAGATATAGGTTGTTTATCTTGTTATGTAGAGAGAAATCCTTTGGATTTGGAGCTCAAGAGGATTAGTTTTAGATTTTATTTTAGTATATTATAGTAATGGTACTATAAGCAACATATTTCCCTTTCGAAATGTCAGTGTTCTTATCTCTAGCATGAGGGCAATTCATTTTTAAAGACTACATTAGGCCAGGCTGTGGCAGCACATGTGATGTACTCATACAGTCCAGTGTACCCTGCTGGCACTTAGTAAGCATGTGCTGACTTCTGAACACGCGCTTCCTCACCTGTAAAAACATAGTGCCCACTTCTGGGAGCTGTTATTAAACTCAAATAAAGCAAGGTGCCAAAAGAACCCTGAGAACAGCAGAGCATATTATCAGTATTACATGACCATGTAATCATCCTCTGAAAACCCTGGACCCCCTGGAGCTTTCTACAAGAGAAATTAAGCAATTAAGAATATTCTGTCCACTCGTAGATGTTATTAGAAGAACCTAGTGTCTGTGTTGAGGAAAGTTAAACAAATCAGAACTCAGCCTCCTTTCACAAGTTACCACTCTGGGTTTCCACCCTGGCATAGGGGCCAGTTTCCTTAGTGAGCAGCTGTTCTGATGCCTGCGGGTAGGATGGCTTGGCACGAACTCTCTATTGAGTTGGTAGTTCATTTGGAGCTGAAGGAACAAACTGACAGAGTATCATAAAAATCATCTTTCTCTCTGTGTGCGCACATGTGCAAGTCCATGTGCAGGCCAGAGGGCAATGCAGATGTTGTTCCTCGGGTGCCGTCCACATTGCCTGTTGGCACAAAATCTCTCACTAGCCTGGAACTCACCTAGTAGGCTAGGCTGGTTGGCAAGCATACCCCAAGGATCCACTTGCCTCTGCTACCCCACACTAGGATTGCAAGTTCACACTGCCAAACTGGCTTTTTAAATGCAGGTTCTAGAGATCAAACTGAGGTCCTCGAGTACTTTACTAACTGAGCTATCTATCTCCCCAGGCCCTAGAACCGTATCTTTTGTAGAGACCTTCCAGGCTGACGTCTAGTGTATATGTTCTGAAACTCTAAAGATACGATCAGTGGCCAGCCCACTTCTGTTTTAGATTCTTCACCACCACTTCTTTCTATTTTTTCTTTCTCTTTTGTGGTGAGAGCAATAGATATGTTGAGGCAGGATCTTGTTATGTAGTTCAGACTGGCTTCCAGCTCATTGCATAGTCCAGGCTGGATTTGAACTTATAACCCTTCTGCTCATCTTGCTGCTCAGTCACAGATTGCTGGGTTTATAGGCATGTGTCACCACACCCCACTTCACACAATCTTCCCTCTCCACTGGAGCCAAGCTTTAGCTTTGCATATCTTCTGACCACTGACCCTTGAGATTTCCCCCCTTGGAACAAAACCAGATTTGATATTCCTTCAAATACTTGAAACCCCGTCTCATGGGGGTCTCCTTGGTTTACTCCAGGCTTTACATTCCATGTTTGTTCAGGGCTTCTCTTCTTAGGATAGTGTCCAAATCCCTTTCACGTTGAGATCCATCTGAAAGCGTGGTATCCATTCATTTGCGAGACAAGTATTTGCTGAATGCTATCTATTGGCAAGGTGCTGTGCCAGGCCAGATGTCTGAAAGGACAGAGTGGAACAAGCGAGACGTTCTTCCCAATCCATTGATTTGTATGCTATTCTTCTGTTATTATAACCAATGATTCCATTGGCTTCCTTTTGCTGCCATGTCAAACTGCAACATTATTTTTGGCTGTGATGAACTAATATTATCTGTGTTTGTTGAAGGAAACTGTTGGCAGTTTGGGACATCCCAAGTCTATAGGCATGTAATTGATTTCTTTGAATCTAAATAAAAGGCTTCACATTTAGCCCCGTCCAGTTTCTTCTTTGGTCCAGCCCCCTGTTCCAGCCTGTTGAGTTCATTTTGACATTTGTTAACTCTTCAATCTTGATTTCATCGTAGTATTGGTTATTTCTCCCAGCTCTGTGTCCTCTGCGGTCTTGATCGGCATTGATTCCTTCAGTGTTGCCTCCAAGTTGCTCACTGTGATCAGGAGTAGGCTAACACAGCGACAGCACCTTTTGGCAGGCCCCCGGATGCCTTCCTTCCCCTTCCTTCAGCACTGTTGGAGAACACGTTTGCAGCCAACTCCAACTCGTCCAATTATACTGTCATCTGGTCTGCATTTCTCCATCTTGTCCACAAGAATTTCCTGAGAGACTTTGCCAAATGCCTTGATTAATCAGTACATTCTGGGTCTCGGACAGTCACAGTCGTCGGCTGTTGTGTGACCTGCTTCTTGCTCCAGAGGAAGAAAAGGGATAGAGAAGCTGGCCGTTGTTTCCTCAGTTTGAGTTCCCTAGCCTGCAGATGAGAACGCGGGGTTCATCAAGGTTGACTGACTCGTCCTCAGACTCTAGGACCATGTCTTACCTCATGGCTTGGAAGTATCATTAACCAGGTGTGATGCCAAGTTCTGCCAGCCCCCAGTCAGTCCTTCCTTCTGGCTATCCTGGCTCACTTTTTAACCTCATTCTCTCTAGTGTGGTTCCAATCTCAGGGTTATGGACTTTTCTAATCGAAATCCTCACCTAAGCAAGAGTTTATTTATTCATTATGTACATAGTGTTCTGTCTGCACGCCAGAAGAGGGCATCAGATCTCATTATAGATGCTTTGTGAGCCACCATGGAGTTGCTGGGAATTAAACTCAGGACTTTTGGAAGAGCAGCCAGTGCTCTTAACCTCTGAGCCATCTCTCCAGCCCCAACAAATAATTCATTACATATGCAAGGTCCTTGCAAGATATGCCCATTTCATATCAGCACTTTAGAGTACACCCTGCCCAGCTCCCCACACTGCCCAAATGTGAATCCGGGGCAAGCAATCATGGAGCTTGGCTCCAGTTTCAAAGAAAGCCCTTTCAATTTGGGCTTCTCCTCCAGTGCTAGCTATCCAGCCATGTGCATCAGGACCTCTGATTGTGCCCACTGCTTTGGCATCTCCACTTAGGCTGGGTTCTCTCCTCTGGCTCAGACCTTGGTTTTTTTGTTTTTGTTTTTTTGTTTTTATCATTTGTGTCTTCTAACAAGTTGATCACTGCAGATGAAGAGAGGAATCATGTTCTACCCTGACATCTTTATCTGTCAGAAAGATCCAGAAAGGCAGTGGTAGATGAGGACATGAAGAGACAGGCTCCTAGTTAGCAGGTCATTTGAGTATCAGTGAGTGAGCGCTGCATCAGCTGCAAGGAGGGTGCTCTCTCTCTCTCCCCTGATCTATAGTCTTGAGCTGAAATCGGGATTCTTGAGGTGTTCTTTGGAAAGCACCTGTCATCTGTTGTCACAATTCAGGGCATACTGTGCCTTGATTTGTAGACCCTTTGGTTTACAAGGAGCACATCTCCTCAGTTTGTGCCAATTTCTTTACAAAGGATATGGGGCTGGGTGGTCATCACCCCCCACACACAGATTCACTGTCTCCAAATCATAATCTTACCATTTTACCATGTGCCATTTTCCCTTCTGAAGTATAAGCTTCAATCCTCTGGGCAGAAACCACAATGCTACAATTTCCACATTGTTGAGAGCCACACACTGCTCCTGAGTGTTGACATGCCTTCCTGAGACGTGCCCTTTGAGGGGTGAACGACCAACCTCCCAGCTGTTCCAGCTCTTTCAACTTGGACTTGCATTAGCATAAGAGATGAAAACACTTTTCCCTTCAACCCTCAACCCCTACTCAGAAAAACGAATAAATGGTTTTTTGTTTGTTTGTCTCTTTGAGACAGCATCTTATTCTGTAGCCCAGGTTAGCCTTGCCTCAGCCTCCCAAGTTCTGGGATTATAGATGTACCCCCATGCCTGGCTCTGCATTTCTAATATTAGCTCATATGCCCTAATAGTAAAGTAAGTATACACATTTAAAACTTAGTAAGATTCTATTTGTGTACAACACTTATATGAATAGTTTCCTTGATAGGTAAATGACTGGAGATAGAAGTTGAATTCTCCATTCTTGCTGGGATTTAACTTAGGAAATCTTAGCCGTTAGCCACTAGTTTTTTGGTTTCTTTTCTTTTTTTTTTTTTTTACTAAACCAGTCTGTTTTCTGCTCATTTTCCAACATCCATTTTGAAGCAAACAAGGCTTGTATTAACTTCAGGGAGGCCCCCCACAGGAGTGTGATGTGACTGACGCCTTATTACATAACAGTGATACACAAAGGCTCCCCTTTGAATGCTGCATGGCAGAGCCCTACTGCATCTTGGCCTGGACTCCTAGCTTGACATTTGGGCTACAGTTAATTAGGGTGACTGTGAGAGGTAGACAGGGACAGACAAAAGGCAGGATTGAAAGGCTGTGCCTGCTACCTTTTGGGGGGTTCAAGTCCTTTCTCCATTAGAGAGCTAGCTGGTAGATTTACGTCTTATTTTCTCCCTGGCGGCTCTTGTTGGCGTCATATTTAATGAGTTCAGATGAAAGAAGACTCGTTATTTCAAATCTGGGTGACATGCATTTCACTTCAAGACCTGCAGTTGCCGGACTGTGACCCAAGCTGTCCACATAGAAGTCAAGCCTCGCCAGTACTTTGGTCTTTTGTCTTCCTGTGTGGAAGGTTCAGGCTCAGGTTGTTTGCCCAAGCTCGCTTTGTTGTTTCTTATTTCAAACCTTCCTGGTATCAGTTGGAGAGGAGAGGGACCTGGTCGGGACTAGGTCAATTTGTGTGAATTTTAAAGATTTCTATTTTTTTAAGTGTGTAAAGTGTTTTTGTCTGCATGTATGTCTGTGTACCATGAGTGTTTCTGGTGTCGGGTCTCCTGGAACTGAAGTTACAGAATGTTGTGACCTACCATGTGGGTCCTGGGAACTGAAACCCAGTCCTCTGCAAGAGCAGCCAGTGCTCTTAACCTCCCAGCCATCCCTCCAGTTCCCTGATATGGGTTTTTTAATGAGGGCAAATAGTGGGTGGGGAGACAGCTCAGTGTGGAAAGCTGTGTGAGCATGAGGACCTGAGTTTATTCCTAGAACCCAGGGCTAAAAAAAAAAAAAATCAAGTGTTGCTATAAAGGGGCTTCTCACTTCCAAGGATCTCAGATGGAAAAGTCTAGAACTCCAAAACATCCTGTGGCTTCCAGGGACTTCTAGGAGCTTGCTTTGTCTGACTACCCCAATCTGCAGCCCTGAGAGTAGCCCTGGCCTCTGTCCCCATCCCCCAATCTGCAGCCCTGAGAGTAGCCCTGGCCTCTGTCCTCATCCATGAAGCCACTGGATCCACTTTACATAAAAATCCACAAAACTCAATGATTTGAAGTTTGGGGTGATCATAAGGCATGAAAGGGAGTGAAAACATCTTTTCCTTAGCCCTCCTGTGCCCTAGACTCCTGCTGAAGTCACTATAACAAAAGGCAGGTTAATGTGAGAAAGACACATTCATTTTTAAAAATTTTATGTGTCTCAGTATTCCTTGCGCATGCCATCTTTGGGGTTCCTTTGGCTTGAAGTGCTCAGTATGCCAAGGTGACGTATTTTGGGGAGGCTCATCCAGAATGCTGTCAGAGGTGACTTTGATAAGTGCCCTTCACTGGCACTCCCTCCTTCTAGTCACTTCTCATTTCCTCATAACATTTGATTTAGCTGTCACCAAAGGGTTGGCAGTGACTCAGAAGAGTCCCACATTGAACGGATCTAGGGCTGAGAAGTCCAGGGCAGGTGTGGCGTCACACCCTCTTCTGTCACCTTCCTTTAGATGTGGCTTCTGTTATCACGATCACACTATCCAAAGGGATACCTCCTGCCTTCCACACAGTCCAGTCAGCAAAATGGGGATACACTTCCACAACTAAGATGTCCAAGCGGAAGGCTAGAGAGATGACTCAGTGGTTAAGAGAACAAAGATTTGATCCCTAGCACCCGGTTAGGCAACCCACAACCTCCTGTAAGCCCAACTCCAGGGTCTGATGCCCTCTTCTGGTCTCCCTGGGTCACTGCACTCATAGAAACATACACATACTATTAAAAGTGTTTAAATGTTGAAAGTCCAAGGGGCTGAAGGGGTGGCTCAGGAGTAGGGTTGCTTGCCTAGGAGGAACAAAGCCCTGGGTTCTACCCTCCCCACCACCAAAGCCCAAACGTGTCTCCCAAGTTTGACACATTGCTTCTGCCTCTGTCCTATTTGCTAGGACTTAGTAACATGGCCACATCTAATCAACATGGCAGTCTGGGAAATGTACGTTTTATTCTAGTTGCGTGTATGCCTCACAAACAAACAAACAAAAACCCTGTTAGTTATATTATGAAAATATGGGGGGAAACTTGTAGATTGTATCACATTTGTAGCAATAAATTCCCACCCCTCTTTTTGCTCTGCTTCATTTGACATGTGGTTAGGCTCCTTTCAGACCACGTACCCGAGGACAGAACATGAGTGTTTCTCATATACCTACAGCCCACTTCCAAAGAGAATTCTGCAGGTCAAGTCCCTCAGTCTTACAAGCCACACTAACCTCTTGTGACCTGTGCTGCCCAGCTCCATCAGGATGTTGGTGGTCCTTAGGTGCTGCACACCACATACAGTACTTGGGGTTTTGTTGTTTTTTTCTTATTTATTTTTTTAGACAGGGTCTCACGTGTCTTTAGAGGGTGACCTTGAGCTTCTGACGGTCCTGCCTCTATGCTGGGTTTATAGGCTTGTGTAACCACACCCAGTTAATGTGGTACTGGGGATTACTCTCAGGGCTCTGGACAGGCTAGACAGGCACTCTACCAACCAAACCACATCCCCAGCCCCTCACATAGCTCTTCTCATACGTACACAGTTGCTCATTAGGTCACCGCCTCAGATTATCCCAGTTCTCAGTTGGAATTGCAAGTCACACTGGCACAGCCCAGCAGGCATGGTGAGAAAGTGGTGTGGCCTCTCCATCCTCAGTTCCCCAGACACATGCCAGTGGCTGTTTTCATAGCAGGGATATTGCTAACCGATGACTTCTGCTGTTCTGAGCATCCCTTCCCGTGAGATGAGGACCAGCTGGTATCTATCTACTACCGTAGCATCCATATGAGGACGTTTAGCCAGATGTGTGTTCACATCATGCTTTGCACATCTGTATCAAATATACCTTTGGAAGGCTGCCTTTTTATGAGGAAGAAGGCAGGAAACCCAGAGTCTGTTTCTCCCTCCCTTTGAGCTACATGGTGCTTGTCTTGCTCTCAGCTGTGTCTGTCTGTCTTTAGGGTACAGAGTGGGACCTGACATATGATAGACTTCCAATGAGTGTTTAACAGAGACATGAATCAACATTGTGTGATAAATAGAAAATACACAGAAATAATTGAAAATCTAAATGGAGAGCCGCACATTGTATATTGTAGTATAGAGAAAAATATATACCATATGTACATGACATATACACGTGTGTATATATGATGTACATGACCGACAGGTCTGGAAACTTGTTCAAGATCACAACCCCAGTAAGGACCTGAGACAGGACTTTGAACTCAGCTGTAGAGTTCCAGAGGTTTAACTTGTATTTGAAGTTAGCAGACTATGTCTTTTTTATCTCTTTAAAACTTGTTTATTTATATTTGTGCGTTTAGGGTGTTGATGGCCCTACAGGGGTCCAGGCTCCCCTCAGGGTGGTAAATATGCTTGATGTTGTTCATTTCATCCTGAAAGCCGAGTTCAGTGGTGTGCGCTCCCTCCCATCGATGGTCCTTCTTGCCCAGGCCAGCCCCAAGGTGTTCTGGGGGTTCTCAAGGGACCATTTTGTCTCCCTAACCCTCCCATCATCCCTCCTGCCATTCCTCCTGCTAGTCCTGTGTCCACCTTACCTCCAGGTACCATGACTAATGGTTTTCCTCATGTAATATAACAGGAGTTCTATCCAATAGTGAGGAACAAGTATAGCCATGCCCAGCCATGCTGCAAGTCCTGGTTCAGCCACAGGCCTTATGACAGTCCTCTGGGCTGTTTATTTCTCAGTTTCCCTCTCTGACAGGATAGAAAAGCCTTCCTGACAGCATGGTGGTGAGGATTCATATAGCTGTCCACAGGCCTTCATCCTTGCAGGCACTGAGTAGTTAGCAAAGCAGAGTCCAGGGTGCTGAGGCAGGTAGAGGGTTTCATCCCTACCTGGCCACGTCCATGTGACCTTGTCAACTGTCCTCTGTAGAATGTTCATAATAACCACACCTCCATTATTGGGTAGATGCTATGGACTGAGTTTAACCAAGTGCCCAAGGTATACTCTACCTTCAGTCAATGTTAGCTGCTTTTAAGGTTTCTGTTTGTTTTTAGAGATGAGGCTTTCTCTTTGTAACCCAGGTTGGTCAGAAACTCAAAATGTAGCTCAGACTAGCCTGGAACTCCTATCCTGGCCTCCATAGCACTGAGCTCGCTAGCATGAGCTACCACGACCAGCTAATGTCACCACTATGAATTTCAATCATTAGACTCCTTTTTACTGCCATGGGAGGTTGACTATGGGAGGAAGCTTGCTGAGTGCCTGATAAAGGCTCATCCGGACAGGGGCAGGAACCCTTTCCAGCAAGGCTCAACTATCCCTCAGAACCTTTCATCCTGCCCACTTGAGTTCCTAGTTGAGGTTTCTGGTGAGAACTTCCACAATTGGAGAGAGAGGGTTCTTTGCATTTCATAGTGAACAGAGCCTGAATTCCCTAACGGGCAGAGCTCCTCAGCAGACAATCCAGGGTAGGTCTCCCTAAGGACTTTCCCCTCTATTCCTAGATGAATGTTCCAGAAACAAAACCCTCTCTGGATGCATCTTTGGAAGTCCAGTTCGCTGACCTATGTGGAATTGCGTCTCAGGTTTTAAGAGCCGTTGGCTTTCACAGGTGGTTCACAGCGTGTTATTCTCATAAAGCCCATCTTAATTGAAACTGTGACTGGTGAACTGTATCTAAATTTAGAAAAAACCTCTCCTGAGAAGGAAATGAAACCTTTGCAGCAGTGGTGGGGGCCGTGGGAGTTGTCTTACAAAACCCAGGCAAGAGAATACCTGGCTCATGCACCCATACTATATGCAGATGTGGAAACTGGGGGGTCTGTTTTGAACAGTGCACATTCAGGATTTTTGTTGTTGCTTTTGGTAGAAAAATGAGCCCAGGGTTGTGGGGGAGCCCCAACCACCTTGTTCTTGTTCCAGACAGATAGGGCTCTGATCTTCCTTTTCTGTAGGATAAATCGATGAGGACCCAGGAGCATCTTCCTGGTAGAAAACAGGGGCCAGACTTCCCACTTCCCTAGTAATACTCTCCTGCATCACTGAACATGTAAACCAGTATGTATGTAAAGCTAAACATGTGTCCATGGTTGATTTGATGGTTGCCCAAAATGTCATAGAGTGTACCTATACAAATTTATAGACATATGGTAAAACATTTTATTACTTTTTTTAGTGTGTGTGTGTGTGTGTGTGTGTGTGTTTCCAGGATTTCATATGCAACACCTGCACGTGGAGGTCATAGGACAAACTTCAGGAATCTTCCTAAAGTGTGAGTCCTGGGGATTGGATTCAGTTCACTGGCCCATCCCGCTGGTCCCCAGTGTGACTTCTTGAAGTAATCAAGAAACACAGCACACATCAGATGTAGGAGGCTGCTGTTTGTGCAGTACCGGCATACTGACTGATGGGAACACCTTCCCCTCCCCCAAGAGTAGGAGTGTATTATAAAACTACAGCATAGTAGATGCATTGCATTATGGGTTAGCACCAAGCATCAGGTTATGTTCATAATTGTATGTGTTGCACCACATTTTGGTACAAAAGGTGTGTTTGGACCAGCATCACCACAAACACATTCAAAGTGTGTTACACTGTGAGACTGTAGTGTTTTGACATCACTGGGTGACTGGTTTTTCAGCTCTATTATAGCATTATAGGGGTCATTCTCTCATATGGTAGTCATTATTCAAAACATCATGATGCAGTATGCAAACAGCTTTTAGGAACTTGACCTTGCCCATTCTCATTCTCTCATATTCATATTCTCTCTCTCTCTCTCTCTCTCTCTCTCTCTCTCTCTCTCTCTCTCTCTCTCTCTGAAATACATATGCAAATTAAGTCCCCCAAGTAGCACAGCTCACCAAGGTAAACATACAAGCAAGGTGTAATAAAGATCCAGGCTTACAAAAAGAGTATCTCAAAGCTCTTCAGGAAGCCCAGAAAGGAAGCCGGCTCTCCACCCGTGCCCTGACAGCTGTGCCCAGAGCCAGCTGTGTAGAGCTGCCATACCACCAGCTCCACCAGACCCCAGCGTCTTCTTCTGTTTAATGTGCCCTTGAAGGAGAACGTAAACAGACAGCAAGCACAGCTGTGCATACATGTGGAAAATGGCATTGCGGCCATTTGGAAGCTGTGCAGAGGTAGAGGAAGTAACGTGTCATGCCACAGGACACAGGTGTGGAATTCATTTCCCCAAGCTGAAGGCAGCTTGGGTGCCAAGAGATGAAAGGATGGGCAGACAGGAGAGGGATGCAGATATGGAGGCCACATTGGAGGCTGCTGCCCAGGGGGGAAAAAGGAAATACAAGCTGCTGCTTCCTGTACCTCATGGGCACCTTGCTGTCTCTGGGTCCCCAGCTCCTCCTGCATTCAGCCCTTTCTAGTCCCATTGTGGTGTCCTTCTCCCTAGAGGTGGAGTCTCCTGGCCTCCCATTGTGTAGCCTAGGTCTCTTCCCCACCTCGACCTTGCACCTCTGCCTCAAAGCCCCATCCTGAACTGCCATTTCCCCACTGCCCAACCTCATCTGCCTCTAGCCATATTTCCAACCCTCAAGAAAATCTTCACTTGAGGACTGGGCTCTGCACCTTAAAAAAATAATTGCTGTGAAGAGGGCTGAGGAATTGGCTCAGTCATGTGCTTGGGACCTGTGTTCCATCGCCAGAGCCTATGTAAAATAAAGCCAGGAGTAGTAGGTAGCACATGCTTGAAACCCCAGCTCTAGGAAAGGTAGAGACAAGCAGATCTAGCTAGCCCAAACTACTTTGTAATTTCTAGACCGGGGAGAGACCTTGTCTCAAAATCACTCGCTAGCACACATGCCCGCATACATACTTTGCCAAAGGCTCCAGAATCTGGCTGTTTTAGGCACTGTGCAGCTGAGCTGGGTGCTCTCAGATGGTTCTAAGGCCCAAGGAAGGAGGCATATGCTTTCCATCTACTCAGGGCTGTAAGAAGCACCCTCCCTGTCCCTTCTTGCTGCCTTTGTATTGTTTTGTATTGTTTTGTTTTTTTCCCCTCAAAGATGTTGCTCACTGCTTTCCGCAGCCATCTGCAATGAGAACCCCAGGATAAACTTCCTTCAGGGAGTAGCTGTCTTAGTTCTGAGCAAGTGGCTGCTTTGGAACCATTCACACCAAAAGGCTGAGAACCATCTCTGGAAAGTACCTGACTAAGCCCAATGGTACCTTACATCTTAGTTCCTTCACTTGCTGCTGTGATCAAACACTCTGGCAAAAGCAACTTAAGGGAGACAGGATAATTTCAGCTCGCCATCTAAGGTACAGGCCACCATGGTGGGGAAGTCAAGGCAGCAGAGGCTTGAAGCCACTGGTCACGTGATGTCTCCAGTTAGAGGACAGCAATGAAAGCGTGCATCCTGCTCAGCTCACTTTCTCCTTTTTGTGCTGCCCTGGATCCCTGGTCCAGAAAATAATCCTGCTCACTGCTATAATGTATCTTCCCATATCAGTTCATGCAGTCAAGGCAGTCCCCCTCAGACCTGTCCAGAAGCACATCTCCCAGGCAATTCTAGCTCCTGTCAAGTTGACAGTCCACACCAACCATCATACCTTCTGCTCCCTCTACTCCTGGGTTTGTGCTCTCATCAACTTCCTTGAATATACATGATCTGATATTTTGTGTATATTTTTGCGTAATTTTACATACGATATATTTACATAAGCCTCCTTTAAAGTGGGAATTACATATACAGAATTCTATTCCCCATCCTTGTGTGTTCATAAATTGACATACATATATAGTATCTGTAGCAAACTATCTGCTAAGTGGAAACATGCAATTTTTCCAGATAACACAATTTGGTGGAGTCTACCCAAAAGATGAATGGAATCCAAGTCACAGTATCATAAGCCTCACTGGAAAGGTGTTTAGACTAGCATTTCTCAGCCTGTGGTTCTCCCTTTAGGAGTCCAATGATCCTTTCATAGGGATCTCATATCAGCTATCCTGCATATCAGATACGTACATTACCATTTATAACAGTATTAAAACTACAGTTAAGAAATAGCAACAAAATACTTTTATGGCTGTGGGTCGCTGCACCATGAGGAACTGTATTAAAGGGTCACAGCATTAGGAAGGTTGAGAAACACTGGTTTAGACCTTGCCTTGCCACAGAAGAGGGATTCAGATCTAGACATGTAGAAGGAACTTCAGTTATGAGCAGCAACCAAAATTCAAGTCACTGTAGCTTAAACACACCTACTCCTGTTAATTATACAACCTGTGACCAAAATAAGGACTGCATTGCTAATAATGGGAGCTCTTTAGCAACCTACTGAGTGACTGTGAGAGACAAGAGCCATGTGGGCCTCTGCAGGCACTAGGTAAGGTGTTCTGAGAGCCTGTCCTTCCTGGTCCTTCCCAATGGGCCATTAGAAAAGGGGCCTGTTTACCAGTTAACAGAGATGAAAGTTTCTGCTGTTGTTCTACAAGTGAGCAGGTTTTTAATAGTTCCTGAAACCATAGGTCTGCTTCATGTCCAGTAATTGCAACAGCTTATAATCCTCAATGCCAGCATGCAGTGGCCCTGCAGTGACCAGCAGTCCTGGGGGAACAGAAACACGTGTGGAGAAATTAGAGCATGTATGTTTGCAAGCTCTGGTCTGGCTCTGTAAATGCAGCTGGCCCTGGAGGCCTTTTCTTTCTTCCCTTCCTTCTTCCTCTTTTTTTAACTGAAATGTTTGCATTCTCCCCTGTACCTTAGAGAGGTACTAGTAGATGTATTATGCACAGGTGCCTGGGAGACTTAGACACTAGTGTCCGTCTGTTCATCCATGGTATCCAGAGCTTATGTTTTTGATGAGGAGCCTCAGTCCTTTTTAATTGGCTTTTCTCTCTCCCTGACACTCACGAAATTGCTTTTATTGGAGGCTGTGGTCTCCTAACCATGGCTTCTGGATTGGGAGTTTTATGGGTGGATCAAGGACAAGTCAGTGAGAGTTAGTCATGGGAGAGAGGGGAATGTGACCTTTGCAAACAGAGGGTCATGTTTGGACACCCTGCTCAGAGGCTGAGGCAGGCAATGAGTTTTTATTAGTTGATGCAATAAACAGACAAATTTGTGGAAGAAACAGGCCAAGCTTCTTTTTGTATGCTGAAGGGGCTTAGGTTTAACTTTTGGAGCATACTTCAGCCTCTAGTTGCCAGATTAAAAACAAAACCACACAGACCTGTAACTTTTAAAGAAGTTTGGAAAAAGCTTTCTTTTCTTGGTCAAGACAGTAACATCTTATCAACTTACAGTCAGGATTCCCTGTATGTTTTTAAAATATATGTAAATGAAATCATTTATCTTCATCATAAGTAAAATTGCTGTAAGTATATTTTTAATAGAAGTAAGGAAGGAAGTAAACATATATTCTTTCTGCTCAGAGAAAAATACTTAAGATTTATTTTTATTTATGTGTCTGTGTATGTATGCATGCATGTGCACATGGGCACCCATGGAGGACAGAAGAGGGCACCCGACCCGTCAGAGCTGAAGTTAGAATGGTGGTAAGTCACCTGATGTGGGTGCTGGGAAGCAAACTAGGTCCTTTGGAAGAGTAGTACCTATTCTTAACCCCTGAGACATCTCCCAGCCCTGATTCCTACTGTTACAGCCATGTTTATTCCATGTTTTCTTCTTACTGTGTCTCTTTTTCTGTATCTCTATGCAGAAAGAGATCTAAATCACTGACATTAATGATAATGAACATTTAATACTCATCATTGTCTTAGTTACTTTTCCGTTGCTATGACAAAGCACCACCATCAACTCAACTTACAGAAGAAAGCATTTAGTGGGATCTTACAGTTTCAGAGGATGAGTCCATGACCATCATGCCAGGGAGCATGGCAGCATACAGCCAGGTAGACAGGCATGCATGGTGCTGGAGCAGTAGCTCAGAGCTTACATCTGATCCATAAAACAAGGCAGAGAGGGAGGAGAGAAACAGACAGAGAGACAGAGACTGAAAATAGAATGGGCTTTGACCCCTACTGACACACCTTCTCCAAGGTCACACCTCCTATCTTTCCTGAACAGTTCTACCAACTGGGGACCAAGCATTCAAATGTATGATCCCAAGGGGGTCATTCAAACTACCCCAGCCATTGGTTGGAACCTTTTAGCAATTTTTTTTTTTGGCTATGATCATATATGTCACAACTTATTAAATTATTTAATTTGAAAATTTAGGTCGTGTGTCAGTCAACCATTGTCATAATATAGTTGTGTAAACCACAGCAGAATTTCAGAATTTCAGTGAACTCACCTCTGCTTTCCTTTTTTTTTTTTTTTTTTTTTTTTTTTTGTTGTTGTTGTTGTTTGGTTGGTTGGTTGTTTGGTTGGTTGGTTGGTTGGTTTTTTCGAGACAGGGTTTCTCTGTGTAGTTTTGGTGCCTGTCCTGGATCTTGCTCTGTAGACCAGGCTGGCCTTGAACTCACAGAGATCCTCCTGCCTCTGCCTCCCGAGTGCTGGGATTAAAGGTGTGCACCACCACCTGGCTGACCCCTACTTTCTTGATCCTGAGTTCGCAGGATGTCTGAGATGGCCTGGACTGACTGAAGCAGGTGGGGAGCCTGCACCATGTTTCTCGCTTGTGCTTTTGGAGTTGTCTCACAGTTAGACCAACCAGTGCCATATTCTCCCGATGGCGACGGAAGTCCAGGAGCGCACGTCCATCCACATCCGTCTTATTCAAGCCTTAGAAGGCATCTTTGGGCACAAATGCTTTATTGATCAAAATAAGATACATGCTCAAATTTGGTCCCCAGCCTCAGGTCAAGGGGAAGAAGGTACCCTGGGTCCAAGAGAAGAGACACAATAGACAGTGAATCCAGACACTCTTCTACCACAAGTTGTCTCCATCTTTCGTTACTGAAAATATTTCCACTAAGCCCCCCAGGCATACCATTTACACACTCAATTTACTTTTAAAAAATAGATTAATATAAGTGAAATTTGTTTAAAACATATATAAAATTTTGATTTTGATTTTTTTTTTTTTTTTGCCAGACATCTCTGGTTAGCTAAATGGTTTGTGGGATTATTATTTTTTTTGAGGGGGTGGGTGTTCAGTAAGCTAAAAGTGAAACAAAACTAAAAACCCAGGTTTGGTTGAAAAGGGATATAAGGCTCTCCGAGCAGCCTCCCACTGCCCTGCTGCCCCTCAAAGACAACAGCGGAGAGTGTGCACTCCAGACAGAGACAGAAGCCGCTGTCTGATACAGTCCTTCTTCCCTCCTTGGGGAGGAACTTTCTGGTTCTTCTTCCTGCTCTAGCTTCTTTCTCCTTTTCATTTGCTCATTGAGTCTTTAGTTGTTCAAACAGAAAAGAGGAAAGGGAAAAGGAGAGAAAAGGAAAATCCCACATCATGTGTACACATGCATGTATGCACACATTCATGCGTCCACTCCTTCCCGAATAGAGTGCATCTATTTACAGAGTCAACTCACCTCATTAACTCAATCAATCCTTCATTCTGTGGGCATTTACAAGAACTCTGTGGCTTCTAATAGATAAATGTTTGGGGTAGCCTCCCATGAGTGAATATTGAGAAGGCAAGAGATTCTTGGTATATTTCCAGCCATTGGAACCTTTTAACAGTTTTTGTTGTTGTTTTTTTGTTTTTTTGGTTTTTTTTAGTTATTAATTGCTTGCGGGGGAGGGCACTGCTGGAGAAAGAAACCCAGGGCCTCAGTCTGTCTTGCTAAGCAAGCATTCTACCACTGAGCTAAATTCACAACCCTTGAAACTTTCAGCAGCAGGAAAACCACCCCAAACTCCGAGTCCACCAATGTGGACAATGTGTGGCATCCACTTACAAAACACAGGAAAACCACCCCAAACTCCGAGTCCACCAATATTGACAATGTGTGGCATCCACTTACAAAACACAGGGCGAAAGCAATCCCTGCTGCTCTTACCATCATCCTGTCAAGGCATTTGGTTTCAAGTAATAGTAAACAGTTTATGGCAGCTACAGCCAGGAGGGATTCATTTTCCTGTCTTAACAAGCGGTCCAGAAGTGGTACTGTCTCGGTTGGCTCAGTGGTCCTCAGGGGTACCGTTTCTACTGATTCTCTTAGTGTCTCTCCTACAGTGACTAGAGGTGTCTGAAGCTACAAGGATTACATCTGAATTTACAGCACAGAGGAGAAGGAAAAGGCAATGCTGTAACTTTCCCCTAACTGCCACACACATGTGTGCGCGCGTGCCATGCAGACACATGAACACTGCCAGCCCCTGCCCAGCAGAGCTCATTTGACATCACATTGACCGTTTCTATCCCTAGTTATGACAAAGGCTGGAAAAATGAGCATTAACCATAAATTTCTATTTATTATCCCACATATATCACGTGTATATGCACATGGGTGTGTACATGCCATAGGACATGTGTGGAGATCAGAGGACAACTTTGTGGAGTTGGGTCTCTCCTTCTAAGGGTTCTGGGGATCGAACTCAGGTCATCAGGCTTGAGTGGCAAGTGTTTTCTACTTAACAGGCCACCTTACCAGCCCCTAAAATGACAAGTTTTAAAACTAGAGATGTTGAAAAAGTCTAAGTGTTGAGAAGACTGTGGATAATAAATTACTGGTAAGCAGCATGACAACAATAAGGAATGCAGAATGTCCAAGTGTTGTCTTTAATGGGAAAAAAGAATCCCTGGCATCCAGACACACAAAGGAAAAATACAAGTAGGATTGAATCCTTCAGTCTGGTTACATCTTATTAGATACCTTTGTGTGTGTGTGTGTGTGTGTAGGTGTAGGTATAGGTATACATGCATGTGCCTGTGGGTTGTGTAGGTGGAGGCCAGGGAGCAATCTCAATTCTTATTCCTTAGGCAGGACCCACCTTGTTTTTGAGACAGGGTCTCTCCTTGGCCTGAGACTTGCCGAGTAAAGTAGGCTAGCCAGACACCTGCCATCTGTACCTCTCTAGCGCTGGCACTACAAGTGTCTGCCACTGTGTATGTGTGGGGTTTTGGTTTGCTTGCTTGCTTGCTTGCTTGTTGTCTTTGTTTTACATGGGTTCGGAGGGTGGAGCTTGGGGTCATTATGTTGCCAACTGAACTATCTCCTGAGGCTGCAGACCTTCTTGAGTACTGCAGTGATTGGGTGTTGAGGGCCTCCTGGAGGTCCCAGGGTTAACGCATTGGTCCCTGGAGTGATGTTATTGGGAATGCAGTGCTGGAAGAGGAGGGGCTGGGTAAGAGGGCCCAGGCCTTCAGTCCTCTTCTTTTCTTTCTTTGCTTCCTGGCTCTATAATGAGCATCTTGCTCTCTGACACGCTCTTCATCATTTCTGTTCCCACCTTGTGCAAAATCAATGGATCCACCCAGTCCTGGACCAGAACCTCCAAAAAAAACAGTGAGCCACAGTGAACAGTTTTCATGTTCAGTTATTTTTTTTTAACGATTTATTTATTTATTATGTATACAGCATGTGTGCCTGCAGGCCAGAAGGGGGCACCAGATCTCATTACAGAGGGTTGTGAGCCACCATGTGGTTGCTGGGAATTGAACTCAGGACCTCTGGAAGAACAGCCAGTGCTCTTAACCTCTGAGCCATCTCTCCAGCCCTCATGTTCAGTTATTTATCACAGGAAGTTTGTTATAGTCACGTGACACTGACCAATACAGGTACCAGCTTCTAAAACTGCTCCCAACCTTCAAGTGGGCTGACATATGGAAATAGGTGGCTTGTACCTCATTTCATTTTAATGTGCATATTTTTGCTTCATAGCAGGTAAGGGACTGTTGGTGACTCCTCTTTGAGGCATATTTGGGGTTTGATTGGGCAGATTTTATTTCATTGAGAGTGTAGTGTTGACCTTGGCCAAGTGGAGTAAGAAGTGCTGTAAGAACGGCATTTAGCTGGTTGGCAGTTTGCTTAGGAAAACTAGCTTGGACCTGAGCTTTCGCTTTCTTGGTTTCTTCAGGGGTGGAAACAGCGTCCACCCTGCCCGCCTCCCACTAGGAAGGCTTGGTGAAGATGTGATGTCAAGCTGTTGTGGGCCTTTAGAGCTCACTGAGAAGCTGGCTCTGGAAGTTGCCCCTCCCCAGGTCAGACCCAAGCATGTCTGTTTCAAAGTGTCCTCCAAGGTCTGGGGGTGTGCTACCTCCCTGACTCTGTGATATGGAAGAAACGTCAAAACAGCTCCAGTGTAGGAACGCCATGCATTGAGAACAGTGAGAAGTGAACTGTCTGCAACAGAGGTCATCCCTGCTTACCCTGCATGTAAAAGTTCCTGCATTTGGAAAGGGAAGCTGCGAGTTCAGTCCTGGAGAGAAAGCTCAGTTCAAAACTCCAGCAGCTGCCTCTGCCTCCTCTGTCGGTTTCTCCCGGGTGTCCTGAGCTCCCGGCTTGATATGTTACCTCTCTTTTATTGTTTGTCCTTTTATTCAGAAGCCTCATCCAAGGGGCACTCCCTTCTGAGAACTCCAACTTGCTGCCATAGAGGAGTCTCCCCAGTCAATTTCTGCTGGATATTGTGAATACCCAATCTGATGATGTTTTGCTATCCATCCATCCATCCATCCATCCATCCACCCACTACTTGCTATTTATTCATTTATTTTGACCTAGTGTTGACTTCATTGTCTTAGTTTGCTTTCTATTACTGTTATAAACACAATGACCAAAAGGAATGTGGGGAAGAAACTTGGTTTGGCTTATACATCCCAAGTTATAGTCTGTAGAGGGGAACTGGGGCAGGAACTGAAGCAGAAGCCATGGAGGAACACTGCTCAGCCTGTTGTACCACCCAGAACCACCTGCCCAGGTGGGGTACTGCCCACAGTGAGCTTGGCCCTCCCTCTTGAGTCATTAATCAAGGAAATATCCCCATAGACTTGCCTATAGGGAATCTGACGGAGGCATTTTCTCAGTTGCCATCCCCCTTCCCAGATAATTCAGGCTCTTGTCAAGTTGACTAAAACCTAATCAGGACATTAATAAACTCACTCACTCAAAACTGGCTATTGTAGCTCCTTCTCCAAACCATACAAAACAAAAGCTTCGGGAGCTTCCAAGTCTGTGTGAGAATGGACCATCAAGAGCTTTTCTGAGCCTGGGCTTTCTTGGAATCTGAGGTGGAGGCAAGACTTCTCCCAAGAGGAAACTTTCAGAATATTTCCCTTTGAAACTCCTAGTGTTCTGCCAGCCAGGGGATTCCTTCCTGTCTGCTGATTTCTCCTGACTGCGCCAGCACCATTTAATTATGAAGAGTGTCAATGGAGGATGGTTCTGCTTTGCTACATTAGCCTCAGAGCAGCCCACATGCTGCTGTTTCCATGACCAGCATCAGAAGAACAAATGGGCCATGGGTCTCTTCTTTAGTTATTTTTCCAGTGGGATAAGTAACTGTTCTTAGTCCAGATTTAAATATGAAGAAACTAAAGTTCAAAAAGGTTATTTATTTGGTGCCAAGTTGCTCAGAGCCTGGCCTTGAACCGATCTGTCTTATCCAGAAGTAGAGTTTTTTTATTAGCATATATATTTCATATATTAAACATTTTTGTATTATGTTTATATTTTTTTACCTTTCTACATCCTATCACTATCTCTCATGTCTCTCTCACTCCTGCTGATCCCTTCTCTTCCCATCTAGTGATGCTAATGTTTTCATCTCTCTATTATTTAATGGCCCAATGAGTTGTGTTAGGTCTGTTACAGGAGCACAGACACATCCAGTTTCCACCACTGAAGGAAATGTCTCTCTCTCCCCCGGTATCCACTAACTGTATATATCCTCGAGGATGAGATGTGCCATGTGAGCTCTCCCTTGCCCATGACAGCATGTTGATGGCCTACCCATGTGCAGATCTTGCTTGCTGAATCACAGCTGTCATAAGTTCAGGGACGCAGTGGCCCTGTTGTTCCTCAGTCACCACTCCATAGTAACCTCCATCCACATTCCTTCACCGCTTACACTCTTCCTGCCATTTCTTCTTCAGTGTTCCCCTATCCTTGGGGGATGATGTAAACACCCTGATTCTGGCTGAGCATTCAACTGTCACTTAGCCTAATCACATTGACCAGTTGTGAACCTTTGCACTTACCCTTGCCCATTGCAAAAAGAAGCTTCTCGGATTAAAGCTGACAGCAGCAATAACCTATGGGCATAAATACAGTTATTTAGAAGGCAATGTGATGAGCATGTCATGTCCACTTAACAAAAAAAGCAGCAGTAGCTTCTCCATTAGCATCTATGACAGTCCCCAGTCATGTGCTTTTGACCAGGTTTACAGCACCAGATAAGGAGTCCTTTCTGTGGAGTGGGCCTCACGTCAAATCAGAGAAGGTGGTTGGTTACCCCTGTAACACATTTGGTCATTATTGCACCATTGGGCAGATCCTGCTAAGGCATAGTTCTTAACCTAAGCTTCAAGCAGGGATCAAAGGCAACAGTGTTAACACAGAATCCTGCCTCCTCTTCTCCCTTCTCCTTTAAGTACATCTTAGGTAACTATCCCTTTCACTTTGTGAGGTTGATGGAACTGAGTTTATAGCCCCATTTTACATGTGAGGAAACTGAGTCTGAGGCATGACACAGCCTGTCCATGACACTATAAAATTTGCAATGGAATGACACCTGATTGTGAGGTAAAACCTGGAGCTAAGATTCCAACTTATTTGGAAGGATTGTTTTGTTGTTGTTGTTGTTTTGTTTTGTTTTGTTTTGTTTTTTTTATGTCCTAGGTTTGCGGCCTGATGAAACATTCAGGTTAGTCCACTTAAGATATCCCCTGTTCTCTGAAAGTGACCTCTGGTCCGGCCTCCTGCTCTGCTGAGCATTGTTTGATGACCTTCCAGGAGTGTTTCCTGCACTTTGTCTTCAAGCATGCCAGTTCTCCACTCTTCCCTTCAGCTGCTCTTGCCAGCTAAAGCTTCCAGATGTGGAGTGAAGGGCCAGGCTAAGGAAAAGTGTCAAATGAATGATCACCAGTCACTTCTGCTATCCTCATCAGTGCTGGTGGCTTTTTCCATAGGGAATGTCCCCAGACTTCCTTTTTCATAATAGAGTTATGGTTCACCAATATTGACTAATTTTGGCTCAAAATGATTGTGGTTGAGTGGTAGCAGAGGAACTTAGTGTAAATTCATCTTTAAAATGTTTTGAGATCATTATAAGAAAACTGAGCTCACCCATACAATAGCCTCCTGACTGTTGGATATTGCCAGTCTTGCTGGGGAAAAGGGGCCTAAGTAGAGTAGAATTTGGAAGCAAAGTTGTAGACCCTAGACCTACTTCATCATCTGTGGAAGAGGAAACCACAACCCAAGTAACTTACCCAAGGCTCTGAGCTCTTTAGTAGAAGTGGAATGAGGACTGGGCTGATGGTTCAGTTGGTAAATGCAAGCAAGAGGGCCTGAGCTAGACCCCAGGACCTGTCTAAAACAGCTGGGGGTGGTGGCATACTCTGCCATGCCAACCCTTGGGAGAAGGAGATGGACTTGCTGGCCAGTCAGCCTTAGCCTACATGGGGAGTTCAATGTCAGTGAGAGATCCTGTCTTAGAAACTTGAGTAGGTAAAATCCTAAGAAATAACAACCCAAGAGTGAGCTTCTGTACTCGTGTGTATGTGTGTGTGTGTGTGTGTGTGTGTGTGTGTGTGTGTGTGTGTGTGCACGTGCGTGCACACACACACACACACACACACACACACACACACACAGTTTTTCATAGAGTGGCACGTTAGTATTAATAATCATTTCATCTCATTCCTCAGTAGGTGGCTGTGAGTATCCGCAGCATAGACTATTCTCTCTGCTCATGCTCTATGAACTCTAGCCTACTTACAGGTTCCCTTTTCAGAGTGTGAGAATAATTATTGTCAAATACCATTTCATGATTAAAAACGTTCTACCCAGGCAGAGCTCCCCTTTCACAGTAATTACTTGTGGCAAATATCCCTTTTTAAAAGAAAATAAATGCTGAACAAATTGAATTCAGATCATTTTTCCTCTTTCCTTGCAAAAATGGTTGTATGAGAGATGATTCAGTTTGGGCGCATGGGACATTTTATATGTATTATATATTTAGTCTCGAGGATCCTTACTACCCATTCCTGTAGGTTTCATGCTTTGTTTCTGTTACCATGATAAAACACTCTGACTCAAAGCAGATTAGGGGATAAAGGATTTATTTTATCTTGTAATTTGAGGTTCCAGCCCATCAGTTCAGGGAAGTGAAGCCGGGAAACTTCAAGCAGCTAAGTACATCACATCCGGGCAAGAGCAGAAAGAGAAACGAAGGCACCCATGCTCCTACTGCTTGCTCAGCAGGCTCCCTTCACTCTCACACAGCCCAGGACACTCACCTGCCCCTCCCCCTGCCCAGGGAAGGGTGCTGCCCACAGTGGACTGGGTCTGTTCTGAACATAGGCCAAACTGATCTAGACAGTCCCTCAACTGAGACTCCTTTCTCAGGTGATTCTAGATTTTTCCCTATTGACAGAACTAATCCACACACCACATCATAAAATAGCCCCTTTTGTGGTCGGAGCTTGAATGGGTGTCCATCTTCCTTTCCAAGTAACATTTCTTTCATTCTGTTCTGCCTTCTGGTGAGATTTTTAAGCCCTCACTTCTTTCATTAGCAGCCATGACTCCCTACTTCTTGGCTGGCCTGGGAGTTCTGGTTCTAGTTGTGTAACCCTGGGAAAGTTAGGTTCTCTAAAGGCCAGTTAGAAAATAATGGGAAGACTAGTTTTGCCCCCCAGAGTCGTTATTGTGTGGCTGAAATGAGAAAGTCACTTCTTAGAACACAGCCTGTTGGGGAGTTATCATTTGGAAGCAAGTGCCCACGTTCCCTTGTCTTCCTGCCTTGACTGTAGCTTGCCAGTTTGCTCATATCTTCACGAAACCTTTTTGGGAACTTGTCCACATGCCTTGTTCTGATTCTCTTCTGGTTTTCATCTCTCTCTCTCTCTCTCTCTCTCTCTCTCTCTCTCTCTCTCTCTCTCTCTCTCTCCCTCTCTCTGACACATATACACACACATGCATGCACACATACACATTTATTTATTTATTAGGTGGGCAGACACACCATGGTGCATGTGTGAAGGTCAGAACTTGTGAGAGTCACTTGTCTCTTCCCATCATGTGGGTTCCAGGTTCTCCAGTTTGGCAGCAATCACCTTTACATATATATATCTTTGTAATCTCCTCTGTTGAGATGACTGATGTTTGGTGGTGACAGTGAACTTCTAAAATGTGAGCCAATTCAATAGAGGTCCTTTTCCTAGAGACCCCCACCTTGCCTTGAGTTAAATAGAGTACCAATGGGGAGCATGTGAGGGTACCATAGAAGCAGCTTTTATGTTAAACTTCGAATTTCTGAAAACACTACCTGTTATCTTTCTACTAGTTTATAAAGCCTTCAGGTCGATTCTGAGAAGACTCCTCAGGTCTAGTTATCTAGACCTAGAGTATGGAAGTGACTGGCTACAGTCACACTTAACTGCATTGCAATTGCATCAAAGTTGCAGCCAGCGCCAGGGATACAGCTCAGTAAGGCATTAGTCTGCCATGTTTGAAGTCTTTGGTTCAACCCCCAGTTCTACAATAGATGAATAAATAAAATCTGACTGAATTTCCTCTACTTATTTTGTGACACCAGGTTTTTCTTTCTTATTCTGAACTTTTTATATGATGTGTGTGGATCTCTCTCTCTCTCTCTCTCTCTCTCTCTCTCTCTGTGTGTGTGTGTGTGTGTGTGTGTGTGTGTGTGTGTGTGTCTGTATCTGTGTGTATGTGTGTGTCTGTGTCTGAACAAACCTGTACATGTACCTAGGACAGGAAAATGGGCCATTTGAATCAGTTCACATCTCACTACAGGAGAAGAAATTCTATTGTTTTTCCTCTGCCTCTGGAGTCAGTGGCTTTTGCTAACACCTAGAGACCAGTGTCCAGCACCACAGCTCAATGGAAATTGCACTATGGAAGATTGGTGCTAACTTGTTCTTGCTGACTAAGGCCACAGCTTCTGAGTCTCATATGTGACAAGATCAGTGAGTGCCTTGAGAGCTACAGCACTCAAGACATTGTCAACAGAATATAACACCCAGAGCAATGTGGTTTAGAGCAGCTCCTGTTTGACCCATGGCTGCTGTTGCCACAGTCACTAGCAGGGAATCTTGCATCTAGATGTCTATCTAGTTTCCAGAGGGGAGAAACTGTTGCTGTGTATGTACATTTAGCATAATTCTATTTATGACTCTGTTCAAGTATTATTTTGAGGCCTTTGGAAAGTTCTGAAGCACCTTGTAGGCGACTTTCACATTTCTTGACTTGTCTTCTGTGTATTTCATCTTTTTTCTGCTATTGTGAATTTACTCTAGTATAGTTCAAATGTACTTATTATTCATAAATATGAAAGGCTTGAATTCTGTAAATTACTATTTCCTTTATTTCTTTTTGGTATTTAAGGCTCATAACTATATCATCTACTAGTCACAATGATCTGACCTGTTTCTGATCAATTTTGTTTTAACCTTCAGGTCTTTTCTTATTGAATTACATAGGCTACTACCTCCAATACAATATTAAATAAAAGTTAAATCCTTGTCCTAGTTCAGATATTATCAGAAATGCATCTTGAATTTCTCCTTTCTGCATAATATAAATTATTAAAAAACAATAGATTTCTTGTTATTATATTAAGGTAGCATTCTTTTGTCTTGAAGGGTCCAATCAAGAATAGGTAGTAAAAACTGATGCAGTGGGCACATCTGGTACCCTGGCACTTGGGAAGCAGAACTAAGAGGATGGCCTCAAGTTTGCTGCCAGTCTCATCTAGATAATGAGTTCCAGGACAGCCAAGGCCACATAGAAATACCCTGACTCAATCCCTCACCCTACAAAAAAAAAATGGGTATTAAGTGACAAATACTTATAACTTATTAATAGGAAAAATTAATATATCTTCTACAATTAAGTGGTCTTTATTCCTGTCATAAAATACCTGATTATGATAGTTCTGTCAGTATCCTAGAATGTTTGTTAATATTGATATAGTGATTTTTACACCAATATGTACACATTCATTTTTTTTCAGTGCTCACTTTGGAGAGATGTGTCATAATCTAAGTTCTCCAATAGTTTTGGTAAGTTTGGCATTTCCTGCTCTGTGAAGCTGGACGGAAGCCTTCATGGAACCGGCTGAGTCTGGTACTTTTAGGGAGGAAGCTCCTTACCTATGATCCTCGTTTTACGCCTTCATGGAAATCAGGCCGTTTACACTTCCTCTTCTGGAGTCAGTTCAGGCAAATTCTATTGTTTTTGAAAATAGTCCCATTCATCTAGGTTTCCCCATGTGCTTGTCTTGATTTTAGTAAAGTAGCTTTTATGATTTCTGCTTAGATCTTGCAGTTGTTTCTTTAGAACATTTCTTACTGTGAATGTTTACTCCTTCCCCTTTCCTGATTAAGCTAGTTAGCAGATGGCTATCTTACCTCTAAAAGCTTTTACTTCTATTTATTCTATTAGTGAGTTATTCCATTGCTCTAATACCTGCTGTTGTTTTTATTAATTCCTTCCTGCTGCTGCTCCTCAGTTTATTTTTCCTGTTCTAACTTCCACTGCCCACATTTTCTGTGGTCTTGCTCTTACCATTAGTATATCCAGAGTGTCCCAGTTTCTACTCAGTTACCTTTTAGTTGGCCAGCGTTTATCTTCTAGGAATTTCTCCAGGAGGGCTCATGGGATCAGTACTCTGAGTTCCTGAATGTTAAAGCATATTGTCCTAAAATGTGTATGAAAGACTGTGTATCAAAAAAAAAAAAAATTAGGGAAAGCTGTAGTGTGGAGGTTGGGCATTATGGGAGAGGAGCTAGAAGGAGACAGATCTCCAGAAGTACATTGTTTTTAGGGTTTTATGAAATGTGCTACCTCTAAAATCTCCCTTCTCTTCTGTATGTGCTACCTCTAAAATCTCCCTCTCTATACTCTTTGCTATATGGATCTCTTAAAAAAGAAACCTCAGTGTGTGTCAGGCGCCAGAGAGATGGTTCAGTGGTTAAGAGCACATACTGCTCTTCCAGAGGGGCCAAGTTCCGATCTTGGCACCCATGCTGGGCAGCTCACAACCATAACTCCAGCTCCTGTGGATTTAATGCCCTTTTCTGGCCTTCATGGGCACACACACATATACATGCACACGCACACACATGCACGTACACACACACAAATAAAATTTTAAAAAATTTTGCTGTTTTGTCCCCTGATTGTGCCAGACTGGAAGATGATGGGCTTTTCCTCTTTGTTCTCGAGTTTGGATTATTTCCACATGAACTGGGGAAGGCCTGGTTTGTGCAATAGTGCTCACGGCAGAAGTCAGTCCGCTTGTGTCATCTCAAACTTTGCTTTTTCAATTTAAAAAATTAAACACATACACATTATAGGGGATTTGGATCCTGAGAAGTATAAAAAGAAAATTAAAACCACCATTGCCGTTAAAATCTTGTATGCTTCTTTCTAATCCTTTTTCCATGCTTACATATTTTCTTTCCCTTAGGGAATTGGGATTTCTCTAAGCCTACGGCCTGTGTCCAGATTTTTTTTCCACACAAGTGTTTCCCCATATCCCTAAGAAAAGGTTATACTAGCCATATGAACTATTTTGTCACTTCAGATTGGTAGAAATGTAGGTGGCTCTATTTTTTAATTATAATTTGTACTATTCAGGTTGGCAAATTATAGTTTATAGACTAAACCCAGCCACTGATGTTTGTTTTTATCCATAAAGTTTATACTGGAACACAGTTATGCCTATGTATTTATGTATCATCAATGGCAAGTTATTTGATAAAATGGTGGCATTGAGTAGTTACATAAGAGACCAGCCAAGTCTAAAGCATAAACTATTAGCCTTTCAAATCAAAGTGTCCATGTGATTGTGCTATAGCAAAAAATCTTTCCAGGCTTATTTCTGTGAATATATGTACATTTTCTCAGCGTTTTCCCCAAGAAAAGGAAGTATTTTGGTCAAAGAGATGTGAATATTATTATGGCATTTGCCAAACTGTCCACCAGAAAAGTTAATACACTATTATCTATTATGAGAAAGTGAAAATCTGTCCCTTTGCTCACACTCATGATGACAGTGAGCACAGTCTTGCTTGTGTGGGGGTAAGGGTTGTGGAAAAGTGAGTATAAATGTGTATGGAGACCAGAGGACATCCTCAGGTGTCATTCTTGGGTGCCATCCACTTTTTTTTTTAAAACAGGGACTTCCACTGGCATTGAACTCGCCAAATAGGCTAGACTGGCTAGAAGGCTGGCCTCAGAGCCCTGCCTGTTACAGTTTCCCCAGGACTAAGATTACTAGTGTAGTCCACACCCAGATTTTTTTTTAAGTGGGTTCTAGGCCTCAAACTCAGATCCTTATGCTTGCAAGCAAGCAATTTACCAACTCTGCTATCTCCCCGCCCCATAATTATATTTTTAATCTTTACAAAATTAGAAAGCTGAGGAAGAATGTCTTATTTCTGCTTGGTTCAGTTGCTGAGGAGGTGGGGTGTTTCTTTGTTATCATCACAGGCTCCTTTTTGAATGATCTATGCATGCCTTTTGCCTGTTTTCCGGTTGGGAGGTAGTGATCTTCTCTTGCTGGCCTATGAGACTCATTTATACATGATGGAAATTGTGACAGCTTTGCTTTTTCTCAAAATAATGGTACTGTCAGCATCCCATGGTTGATGGGACCCCATTTATCTAAAGTAGTTTGGCAGCTCTCACAGTTGCCGTGTGTGTGTGTGTGTGTGTGTGTGTGTGTGTGTGTGTGTGTGTGTATATGACTATGGAGATAGAGAACAACCTTGGTAATCCTTGCTGGAATGCTATCTGTTGTACCCACCCAGAGAACCCCCAAAGACCACCAAGAGACCAATCTGTTGCAAAAGCAGAGTCTTTTTACTTTTGCGAGTTAACTCGGGCTCTCTGTCTGTCTGTTGTAGCAGCAGAGCAGGAGAGATCCCAAGTAGCAATGGGGCAGGTTTTTTATAGGGGGTAAAGCAAGGGGGGGTGATATTGGGGGTCTACAGACTACATAGGAACAGATTCAGGATTGGTTTATGCAAGTGGCAATCATGTTAGTAACTTTTAATTGGCTAGGGTTAGCTGGGGGTTACAGTTGTCCATTTTTGGGCAGGCCTGGACAAGTCCCAGGCTTTGTTCTTGAGCTGCTGTGGAGGCTGGCTGGCCTAGCACGTACTGACTATAGGGGCTGCCTCAGTGGCCCAGGCTTGAAGCATGCTATCTCCCTGTCCCTGCTGGCAGGGGCATCAATGATTGTCTTTTGTTCACGGCCCTCCCAGAAACTGCTTGCTCAGTCTCAGGAAACTGAAATTGAGGCCTGATCTCTGAGAGAAGACAGAGCAGCCTGCTTGGCTTCTGCATCTGCTTGGTCCTTTCACTACCTACCTGTGTTTTTCAGATAGTCTCCTAACTAGCTTTGAACTCTAGGCTGGCTGACATGTGAGCTTCAGGGATCCACCTGCCCTGCCTCCCAGCATTGAGGTTGAGAGTGTGTACTAACACACCTCCCTGGGGTGCTGCTCTGAAGGGACCCCCTGATGTGTGTTCAGGAGGGAAACCAAATGCCGAGGCCCTGCCACCCTCAATGCCAATGCATTTCCTCCTCACCCTCCAAGTTCCTTTCCCTCCCTTAACCAGAAAAAAGAGTGCTTCCAGGAAAATCATTGACACCAGAAGGAGGCATCTTCTTTTTTTCTGTTTCCTTAGGACTAGAATCAACATAGCATCTCTTTAAGACAGAAAAGCACCCCTGACTTCCCTGAAGAAGCCCCTAAATCAGTTCCATGTACAAAGAGCCTGGTAACCGGGTGTCATTTTGGTTATGACAAGCGTTATTCCCGAATACACTGTATTTAAGTCTTTTTATGTGTTTTCAGACACCATGTAACAAGCTGTTAAAAGGGTTAATCACCAGGATGAGTAAAATTGCCCCCTTGAAAAACTGCCCCAGGCCTCAGACTTTCCAAATAGAAACTATGACTTGGGATAGGCATCTTGGCTGAGAAGAGTCCACAGAAAGGTTCTTCTGAGACACATGGACGCTCCTTGTGTGTTGAGAGATAGTAACTGCCTGTGTTGCTGGTGCAATATGGGGTTGGGAAGCTCTCAGTGGGGTTTGCAAATGAGCATGAACACTACTAGACCAGCTTGCTCTTCTTCAGACTTGCTGTGTTCCAGGGCAGCGTGACAATAGCAGAATTTTTGTGTCAGAGCCAAAGGTTTTTGACATTGAACTATACCACCATCAGTGGCCTCTACTCTGAGTTTTGTGCATGTACATGTGTGTTTGTATATATGTTTGTGTGTTTATGTATGTAGGTACATATGTGTATGGGTGTGCCGGTATATGTATGCATGTGGGCACAGGTCAGAGAACAGCCTTAATTGTTCCCCAGGTGCCATACACCTAGTTTTTGAGTCAGAGTCCCTCAGTACCTGGAATTCATTAATGGGCTAGACTGGCTTGCCAGGGAGCCCAAAGGATCCACCTGCTTACACTTCCTTGTTGCTAGGATTGTAAGCACACACCACCATGCTCCAGCTTGTTTATAAGTGGGTTCCAAGAATCAACCTGGGGTCTTCATGCTTGCATGACAAGCACTTTGCTGACTAAATCGTCACCCAAGCCTACAGCATTGACACATATCCTTCCCTCTGAGTTTGGACTAGAGCCATCTCAAGTTTAATAATAACCTATATTTGTACAGTGCCCATTGCACTTCTTACATGAAATCTTTATTATGTGGGGAAACATAACTGTTGTCTCTATTGTGTGGTGCAAAAAGACCCTTTGTCTGATATGCATCAAATGGCTAACAGACACCAGCCTTTGAGTATGAACCAGGACTTAGTTTACTCTAGTACCTCCATACTTATGAATGTTAAACACAGTTGAGATACCTCACAGTTGCCAGCAGGTCTCTCTTTGTTCTGCCGTCCAGAGGGTGGGTATCTACTGCATTCTCACAGTGGTCCAGCCAGCCATCTGAGCGCCTTCCGCATGGCCTATGGTATTAGCCAAAATGCATGTGACCGAGAGGCTGTGGTTATCATCACAGCTCATGGTGGGGTGGTGTGCCCCCAGCACATCCTCATGGGCACAGCCCTGTTGCTTACAAGTTCAGGAGGATGAGAACTCTGCCCTGTGTGCTCCAGTCCTGGGGCTGTGACATCCAGCAACCTTGACCATAGCCTACTTCTACTTTGAAAGTTGTGAAAGTCAACTTGGTTTTTTGTTTTTTTGTTTGTTTGTTTGTTTGTTTTTGGTTCTGGGCATGGTCCCCAGAGCCTGGTGCTTGCTGGCAAGAACTCTGCCTCTGAGCTTATGACCCCAGCCTAGGGGTGAACTTTCCGAGGAAATTATTTATGTGGTTAGGAGGTTTGAAAACTGATGGCCAAAGCTTTGTGAATGCAGACTTTCCAGGTGAGCGATTCTTGCCTGTGTTTGGAAACTGAGCTTGCTCAGGATGGGTGTTATCTAAGCCATGTCTCCATCTTTTCCTCTCTGATACCACAGGTCTGGGAACCTGTGCGCTGGATGTGCCAAAGGTCACAAGTTTCTATCACATTCCACAAATTCAAAGGAAATATAGCAGCTCCTACAACAGGACTTCTATTGGAGACTGGGTCTCATACAGCTGAGGCTGGCCTCAAATTCAGTATGTAGCCTAAGATGGCCTTGAACTTCTGTTCCTCCTATTTCTACCTCCCAAGTGCTAGGATGACAGCAGGTGTGTACGATCATGCCCAGTTCATACAGTGCTGGGGATGGGACCCAGGGTTTCCTACATGCTAGGCAAGCACTCTACCAACATCCCCAGCCCATGATGCTGATTGTTAATGAAATGATTCTAAAAGATTTCAGGCAACCTAAGTCTATAATAATGTAGTGTTACCTCTTCACTGTTCTCTATTCTAGCTCTTTCCTTCAAGACCTCATAATGGACCCTAAAGGAAATACTCTGGCTTGGTGCCGGCACGTGCATTGGATATTTCTCTGTGAAGTTCTGCTTCTGTCCAGGAAGAAGCATGGGCTTCATAAGCTGTTACCAAACCAAAGCTTGACCAAGGACAGAGGCCTCCATACATTGGGATGAGTTTATTTTGGCCCTTGACTTTGTACCAGTGCTAGTGAAATGTCACAGCTGGTTATTAAAAAATCCTGTGTCAGGGTTATAAGCTATTTATGTCCCATGAAGCTGGAGGAATCAAATACTCTAAGGATAGGAAAACATTTTATAAATCGGCAACTTTTGGGGTGTATTTTTCTCTTCCAGGGCCTAGAAAGTGATTTATGGGACCTGATGAGGTGCTGGGAGACAGGACCCCTCTTGCTCCCCTACTTAATGGGCCAAGCACCTTCCCAAGTATTGATACAGCTGACCCAGCTATGGCTCTTGGCTGAGTGAGGGGAGGGAGGCTGAGGAAACATGGATGATTTATGGGTTTTCAGAAAGCAGGGAGATGTGGGAGAGACCCGGGTTTCCTCGAAAGGTAGAGACTGCTAACTCTTCAAGGGGACAGCTGCCAGTAGCAGCCCAGCCTTGCTTTTCTTGCTGTCAATTTGAGGCATTGGGTGATTTTTAAGAATGCTAAAATGAGTGTTCTCCTCCTACTGCTTGTAGTGGTGCCAGCCCTGCCCTCAAATGCAGGGCCCTCCATCCAGACACCCAAGTTCCTTTATCAGAGACAGCCAGGAGCCCAGAGCCTGTCTCCCACAGTCAAGGTCTGCCGGGACAGCGGTGGACTCAGAACATGGGCTATCCCAAATATCCTGCTCTACTCCTCATCTACCCAAAACACTCTGAATGGAAATGGGATCCTAACTGTGTCATTTCTCCCTGTTAGAAACTGGCAAGGGGCGGAACAGGGCTTTTATTTCTGTGCTTAAGGCTTCTGGCATCCTCAAATCAAATGCGTACAGATTACGCAATGCCCCAGGTTGAAATGAGGGCCAGTGTCTTTGTGGTAAATAGGAATCTGTAGTGAGGGCTGAGAAGTAGTAGCTCAGCCAGTAAAGTGCTTGTCATAAGCATGAGGACCTGAATTCATTCCCAGAACCCACTTGGTAAAACACTGGGGGGGCAGAGACCGGCAGCTCCCTGGGGCTCACCGCCTAGCCTTTCTAACACAGTGAACAAAATCAGGCCAGTGAGAGAGCCTGACTGGAAGCTAGGATGGATGGCTCCTGAGGAATGACCCTTGGTGTTGTCCTCTGGCTTCCATGTGCACACACACGCACATCTCACACACACGCATGCACGCATGCACTCACACCCGCAAATCTGGAATGCGAATCCTCCCATGCGCCACCGAGGGATGAGTACCGCTTCACCCTGAGAACTGTTTCACACACGGGCTTCCCCATTCCCGGGGTCTCACCTGGCACCTTGGACTTTGGGTTCCAGTGGCTTTCTTGGGCTTCCCTCTTCAGGAAATGAGTGTCTACCTTATAAGTTCGTGGCATTCGTCCGAGGGACCAATGTGAAGTCCAGATCTTGGAGGCGCTTGTACTCTGAAGGGAGCCGGAGTTCCCAGGCCTCTTTCCCCTGTGCAGAAAGCAGCCAACTCTTGATGGTTTTGCCTGGAGGAGGCAGCTGCTCCCTAGCAGGAAGAGACGGATTATGGCTAAATACCACACTTTGGCTACTTAAGTTACAGATGGCCCGGTTCTGTGTGAATCCGAGGTGATCTTTGGTTGAGCTGAGGTAAGCCAATTTAGGGATGTGCAACCACACCTGTAACTAACCTGAGCTACAGCTTTTGATCCTGATGTCACTTCGTGGCAGAACCAAAAATATTGGGCATATCACATTTCACGTAGATATTGGGCACATTACATTTCACAATACAGCACTGTTGGATCTAATATTGTATTAATTAACATTAGAATCAAATGCATGGACAGAAGACCCAGAGATAACCATCAGCCCCAAAGGGTTGTTGGTTTGTTTGTTTTGTCATTTTAGTTGAAAGGAATCTGAGTGTGGGCAGCCGCCATGCTGAATTCCTCTTTATTCTGACAATATGGCCCTTTCAGCCAGCTTGTTTGAGGGCCCAAGGTTTGAGGCTGCTCTAGTCAGCAGAGCTGCACCCCAGGTGTCAGGCTAATGGAAGAAGGAAAAAGCTACAAGTATGTTCCTCGATGTTTGTGGTGAAGGCCTTTCCCTGGAGGAGGCAGCAAACTTCATCCACACAGGCACATTGGTCATAAATAAAACTGGCATTCTGTCCTCAGGAAGCAGGGAGAGTGGGTATGGGGAAACAACCCGCAGCGTCCACCACAGCAGCACTAGCCAGAAGAGTCTGAGGTGCTCTCTGCCTCTCCAGTTGGGTGTGCAGTGCCTTGCGGTGAGCAAAGCCACCCTGGGAGCATTTTCTGACGGCTCTCTGTCCTGAGTGGAGTATTGAACTAATGACAAAAAGGAAATACAAGAGCCCTGAGCAAGTGTCAGACCTTCCCATCCTGGGGTTGAGAACCCCAGCTGACACTGCCCTCTAACTCCAGACAGGGTTCAGCAGAAAGGAGGGTGGCCCTTGGATTCTGGAGCTGCCACCACAGGGAGCACCCTTCTACAGGGAGCACCCTTCTACAGGAAGCGCACTTCTACAGGGAGCACACTTCTACAGGAAGGGCACTTCTACAGGAAGGGCACTTCTACAGGGAGCATCCTTCTACAGGGAGCTCACTTCTACAGGAAAGGCACTTCTACACAGTTGCTCCAGTTGGAATGTCTTACAAAAGGTCTTACTAGCAAGGAAGGGAGAACAGTTGTTTGGCTGTGTCTCTGAATGGATGTATGTCCTTGAAAGACTGTACATAGATGTATGGAACATAAAAACTGGTCGTGGTGGCACATGCCTGCCATCCCAGCACTGGGGCCCTGGAGACAGGAGGACTGGAAGTTGAAGGTTCAAAATGATCCTCAGCTCCAAGATAGGCCCCAGTCCAGATATCTACCAGCAGACGAATATACAAAGAGAATGTGATGATTTATACAATGGGGCTTATTCAACTATAAAGATAAGACATATGTCACTTGGGGGATAGAGAGATGAGGTGGCGCATCAGTTAAGAACACATATTGCTTTTCCAGAGGACTGGGATTTGGTTCTCAGCACCCACTCGGTAACTCAAAACCAACTATAACTCTAGCCTTGGGGATCTGTCACTCTCTTTTGGCCTCCTCAGACACTTCATTCACATGGTACACAGACATATATGCAGGTAAAACGCCCACACACTTAAAAATAAATAGATCTTTAAAAATGCACATCATTTGGAAAAAAAGAAAAAAGTGAAAACCGGCTGTGTGGAACCTGAGGTGGCTTTTCTTCCCAGTTAAGGTTGCCAGGATCTGTGTGTAACTATGGGGGCTACAGATTTCTCAGGATGAGTTTTGAAGGCCACATTTAACAAAACAAACGCTTCTGATGTTCTGAGAATCAGGGATTGCGCTGAGACCATCTACTGAATGGACTACAGCTGACATTAAAAAATGACTTGGGTGTTGACCCCAGCCGGGGTGGCAGGCGGGGAGCTCCGGAGACCTAACACTGCACTGCTTACAAGGAGAAACCCTGCTGCCAGATTAGACCGCTTTACAAACAGAAAGAATCCAGGGACGTAATCCGCCCAGTGTCCTCATTTATCATGCTTTCCAGGGAAAGACGCGATCTTGGAAAAGCTGATTACTTCTCCCCTAATTAAAAATGCTAACATTTTAGGGCTTGTTGCAAGTTGTGACCCAAAGAACCTTCCTGCTGTGTCCAAGTGGATGCTGGATGTTGGACTATTTCACTTTTCTTTTCTTTTCCTGCTCTTGTTGTATCTGCAAGTCGATGATGTCTGGTTAATCGTCATTGGGAAACTTCCATTGTTTTCTTCCTTTTAAATCTCTTGCTGGTCTCCCTTCTGTGGGGGTCTTCCTCAGATGCTGTCTTCCATACTGGATTCCTCCTCCATACTGTCTGTCTAGATCCTGCCTGCCTTCCTCTCATGCTCCAAGTCCAGACTTCTCCAGTGGCTCTGAGACGCTTCAGGAGCCTCCAGCCATGCTCTCCACCCTCAGTTCTGCCTTCCCCATAAAATTTCAGGGTTGCCACAAGGTCGGTCTTCATATGATGAGGTCTTGGTCATTGGATTGGCAAGCTGGTGTTGAACCGATGCTAGACTGGTTTCTTAGTGCTTACTTTTTCAGCCTTTCCCAATTCATCTCTCATAAGCTCTTAGCACAGACTTTTGATGTCTAATGCTTATGGTCTGTAGAACTCAACTGTGGTACTACCCTCCTCATACTACAGTTTTGCTGACCCAGTGGCCTCCACACAAGCACTACCTCTTCCTCAGTTCTCCCTCCTCCAGGGCTCTAGGAAAAAGCCTTTCTCCGTTTGCTGTGGCCGCCCAAGGAATAGCAGACTTCCCAACACTTAGTGTTTGAATGCCATATTATCCCCAGCACATCCTTACTGTGTCACATAGGAAATTGGGTGCTATATTGTTTGTACACTTAGTTTTATACAGTTGTGTATGTGTACAGGTGTGTGCATGTAAGTGCCTATGTGGGTGCACATGTATGTGCATGCGTGTGGAGGCCAGAGGTTGACCTTGGGTATCGTTCCTCAAGTTGTTTAATCTTTCATTTTCTTTTGTTTTTGTAGACTGAGTCTCTTTGTGACTTGGAGATAACCAATTTTAGTTTAGTCTAACTGGCCAGCAAGCTTCAGAGATCTGCATGTCTCTAGCTGCCCAGTAGTGCTTCTAACTGGCCAGCAAGCTTCAGAGATCTGACTGTCTCTAGCTGCCCAGCAGTGCTTCTGTAAGAACACACCACCATACATGGCTTTTTAACATCGGTTCTAGGGATCGAACTCGGGTCCTCATGCTTGCAGGGAAAGTACTTTACTGACTGAACGGTCTCTTCAGCCCTTTTAAACAACTCATTATTGACACATTATTTTGCAGTGGTGAGGACCAAACCTAGGGCCTCTCACTTACCAGGTTAGTACTCTGCCACTGAGTTATATCCCCAGCCCTTACTTCTCCTTTTGATTGTGGTCACACACACACACACACACACACACACACACACACACACACACACACACACACCTACCTCTCATACACAGACACATATACACATTAGCTTTGCTCTTCCTGGAGATTTCCTTGACATGAGAGAGTTGGGGGGATGGTGATGAGGGGAGAGTCAACTTTGAGGACTTAGTTCTCCCGTTCCACCATGTGAGTATGACTCCCAGGGACCAAACTCAGGTTGTCAGACTTGGCAGCAAGTCCTTTTACCCACTGATCATCCCTCTAACCCCAGTATTGAGTCTTATAATCCATAACTATGAGTCCTTTTTTTCAGTACAGATTTTTATGTATAACAACGAGACACTTGTAAGATAGTATTTAGCCAACCACCAAAGCCCCCTGACTTATGCTCCCCTCCTCCACTTTCTTTAAGAGCAGAGAGAAGCAAGCAGCAGCTAATGTGTATGCAGCACTGTCCTTGTCTCAGATCCTTTCTGTGCATGGTTATCCTTAGTGTAAAATTGCAGTGTGTGGTTATGTTCTCACTTTACTAAGGAAGAAGCCAAGATGTGCATTTAATAACTGTTTGCAAAGGTCACACACCTGCTGTGCGTCAGTACAGTATCATCTAGCACGGTCAGCCTAGTTGCCCAACATGGCTTCCGTTCCTTCTCATTTTCAATCTCTCCTCTGCTGTCCCCACCTCTCCTGTTCCATGCTGCTGTTTTCTAGCTCCGCCACTGTGAGCTGTTGACTGTCCTCATACCAGTGCTAGGGAATGCCAAGGTCACCGGAGAAAGCCTTCCAGCATGTCAAGACTGAGTGGCTAGAATAGCTCAGTGAGCTGCTTAACCCACTACACTTGGCTGGTGTCTGGAACAGCTGACATTAGTGGGTAATTAAATTAACCCCCCCACACACACACACAAAAAAAAAAAAAACCCCACCATCTCCTGGCTCCTCTTTCTCATCTCTGTATTCCTTATTTAGCATATGTTCTGTAATTTCCAACACTAAAGAAGGAACGTGGCATGCAGAGAGACACACTGACTGAACTCTGTTTAAGATCCGCCCAGGAATGCAGAACGCATGTAAATGTGAGGCTTCGAATGAGGACTTTGACAGTGATGAATGTCGGGAATAAAGTAGAGCTAATCCACAATACTGATCTCATAGAGACATATTTCATCAAATCCTAGACCATTTGTGGGAACTGGCCCTTCGTGAGAGCCCCTTGTACAGGGATCAACAGCAAGGTTGCTGGAGTTGATACAGTTACTGAATGGAATGGGCATAACTGGGGCAGGTCTGCTTAGAGCTGCCTGAAAGTACAGCAGTGTTTCAGAGTGCCCCTTGGCTCTATGTGTCTCAGAAATTAATTAGGAATAATAACACAAATCGGAATACTGGGATGAAGAAATGAGTGAAAACAATGCATATTCTTCCAGGTAGAAAACTTTTTGAAGGGCACTGGGAGCTGGCCCAGTGGGTAAGAGAGCCTATTGAATAATCACGTGTACTTACATTCAAGTCCAGTGTCTCCAGTACTGTGCAGGGTGGAGATGGGAGAACTGGTGGGGCTTGCTGGCTGCCAGCCTCTCTCCAGTTTCAGTGACAGACCCGTCTCAAGAAAATATGGCAGAAGGTAACAGAGAACAGCAGTGTCCTGTAGCCTTCACATAAGCATGAACAAACACCTGTACACGTTTGTACAAACAACACACACACACACACACACACACACACACACACACACACACACACACACTTAGTATTGAAAACAATCTAGAAGTCTTTATGGACCACAGGTGAAAAGGAACAAATATGTCATCCAGAAGCCAGCAAGAAGGACCTGTCAAGTTGACTTTGAAGGGTAAAGAGTGTTTGCCACCAAGCTTGGTAACATGAATTCCATGTCTAGGTCATACATGGTGGGAAGAGAAAAGTCTCCTGCAAGTTGTCCTCTGACCTGTGTACACTTGTACCATGTCACATGTCCCCCCCAATAAATAAATAAATGAATAAATGAATGAATGAATGAATGAATAAATAAATAAATAAATGTAAACTTTAAAAAAAAGTAAGTAAGAGATATTTTAGCAATGGTACAATCTACTCCCTTCATCGAACCTGAGCTGCACACAGTCTTGATGGCTCCTGTCTGCTGCTTCACATGTTAGAGAGGAAGGACCAGGGACCTTGAAGAAGGTGAGGAGAAGACAAAAGAGATTGAAACACTGTAGATTAAAGCATCAGAAGAATCAAAAGAGCTGACATAACATTCTGAAGCATCATATATGCTGTGCTGTGGATTTAATGCTGTATAGAATACTATATAACATATATATATATATATATATATATATATTACATAATAATACAATATATACATATACAATAGAAACAAGGTTCTCTACAGAAGATGAATACTTTGTTCCCTGTGTGCATCAGGGTCCTCTGGCTACTCAAACCTGTGTAGTCAAATGAACTCCTATAATTGATTATATGGTATATGAACTTACATAGACTACAATATGTATTGTTTTATACATATATGCATAAATATGCATGCGTGTGTGTGTGTGTGTGTGTGTGTGTGTGTGTGTGTGAAGTTATATGTGTCGAGTTAAACATACACAGTTCCAAACTGACTTCCAGGAGTGTAGGGTGCCATAAACCAAGACAGTTTGGGAATCACTGAATTAGTTCTTGATATGGCTTGAGAGATGTGGCTAATGCCCTCTTTGGAGACAGTTAACCTGAGGTTGAATATGAAGCCCACCATTTGCTCCTAAACTCAAGTGTATAGCACATTTTCCCATTATCACAGGACCCAAAGCAAAGGCCTCATGACCTGGATTTTGTATGGAGCTATTCTATCTTGGGATTCTCAGCCCCCCTTTTGAGAGCCCATCTGGTCTACAGCTGAAAACGAAGCAAGACATCCTCCATCTCTGTACTGTGTGGGAAGCCAGCAGAACTCCATCATCCTTCCTAGGACCCAGGTCAGGGACATCTGCACTCTGCATACTAGAGGGCTGCCCAGGGAATTTTTAGTAAGGAAGAAGGGTCAGTTTCGCCTCTCTTTTCATGCTGGAGATTGGACCCAAGCCTTGATAGGCAAGTGCCCTGGTCCTGAGCACTAAGCCACACCCCCAGTGCCACCCACTTACTGACAGCTGGAGTCATTGGCCTCAGTTAACTGCACTGTTGAACATTAATCGAGACAAGCATGCTATTCATGGAGGCACCCTTCCCATCTCATTCAAGGGAGCAGAGTCATACACCAAGCACAAGAACGGGTCTTGGCACCATAACATCTATGAAAAGTGGATCCACGCCAGTGCTCATCATTCGAGTGCCCATGGACTCAGCTCCTTAGTTAGGGTTTAGGGAAAGAAGCAAGAAGCAGAAAAGAATGAAATGTAAGCTTTGCATCTCCTTAGTCTGCTCAGGTCTGCGGCAGTTTTCCAGCCTTCTCTGTATATTATGGTCTTGATGTTTTTGAAGAATGTGGTCAGGTGTGTTGTGGACTATCCCTCATGATGGGTTCTCAGGCATTTTCTAGAGATCATAATGGGACAGTGGCTCTCAGGGAAGAAAACCACAGAGGAGAAATAGCTTCGTGATGATTTTAGAGGGCGCAGAAGGTTACTAGGGACACTAATATTGATCTGTTTTCACTGAAGTCCCATCTTCCCTCAGCATTGTCTTTGAGGGGTTCAGAGCTAGTAAAGGAACACTGAGAGATGTCTTTCTGGATCTCATTGTAACTCTGTACCTGTTAGGGTTCTGTTTGGCTTTCTAACCAAGGAGGGAGGAAAGTTTTTTTGTTTTGTTTTTGTTTTTTGTTTGTTTGGTTTTTTTTTGGTTTTTTTTTTTTTTTGAGACAGGGTTTCTCCATGTAGCTTTGCGCCTTTTGTGGATCTCGCTTTGTAGCCCAGGCTGGCCTTGAACTCACAGAGATCCGCCTGCCTCTGCCCCCCAAAAGTTCTGGGATTAAAGGCGTGCACCACCACTGCCCGGCTGGGAGGAAAGGTTTTAAGAGGAGATTTTCTGAGGGCTTGGGGGAAGGAAACTAAAAGACCTAAAACACTAAATTAGATATAGAAAAAGAACAAGATGGCGGCCAAAGTAGACCGCCAAATCAAACAGGGCCAAAGTTTGTGACTAAAATAGCAAATGTCAAAATGGAAAAGCCATGGTCAGAAGCTGAAGTTTAAAAATAAAAAAGAGGGAGAGAGTTTCCAGCTTTAAAATTTTGCAAAAATAGAGGAAATTTAAGTGGTTCAAGTTTGCATAGGAATAGGAACAGCAATGGAAAAGTACATTTCCAATAGGTAGAGCCATTTTGAATGAAATGCCAAATAATACAGTTATCTGATCTTGCACAAGGAAAGTGCTATAATTTAGGAAGCACAAACAGCCTTCTGGCAGCCCAAAGGTGATTAATAGCTATTAGCTCAGGCTTAATGAGGAGGTTGAAGGACCATCCAGAGGACTAGAACTCTGGCCTGTTTTCTTTGTATAATCAGGAGGTCAGATGTTTATTTGGTTTTGAGAAGCATACAGCAGAAGAATTCAAAAAAAGCTTAAGAAATCTTTTTAAAATACCAGATCAGCAAAATGGTGTTTTGTTTGTTTATTCTGAGGGGCAAAGTGCAAGGAAAGTGTCTGCCGATTGTGGCCTGTGCCCACGGTGTCATAACAAATGTTTTCTTTTGTTTGGGAGAAGTCACTGTGATCGTGTCTGTACAGGCATGGTGTCAAGGGTTGGTTTCTGCCCACAGGAAGTCACGGTGCAGTTACTTACATCTAGTTCTTGCTTAACTCCCATTTGCAGTTTTATTGGTTTATGTCTTGGGAACCAAATCTCCTGTGAGAAAATTTAATTGTTGTCATTGTTCTATGCTTGCTTGCTTTCTGAGACAGGGTCTCATGTAGCCCAGACTGGCCATGAACTGCTTATATAGCATTGGATGGTCTTGAATTTCTGATCTTCCTGTTCACATCTTCCAAGTGCTGAGATTATAGGTGTGAGCCACCTGGTCTGTGTGGTGCTGGGAATTGAACTCAGGGCTTTGTGGATGCTAGGCAAGCACTCTTCCACCTGAACCACATCCTCAGCCCTGCAGACAAGTTTTTATTTACAGTGTTTGTTTGCCCCTCTGTAATGCAGATGGTGGTCATGTGTTTTGAAATGGCATCTCTGTTGGGGTGAGTGATGTTGGGGTGAATGACGGTTTGCTTGCTCCTTCTGAAGCCTTCAGGAGTGTCCTCCCATCCACATGCCTCTGCTGCAAGGGGGCCTCCTGTCCAAGAGAAGGTGCAGCCTGTGCTGTTCTGTCTTATATCATGATGCTGATTAGTTAACAAACCGATGGGGAAAGGGTGTGTGTGTGTGTGTGTGTGTGTGTGTGTGTGTGTGTGTGTGTGTGTGTGGTCAGTACACCATGCAAGTTAGGCGATTCATGCATTTCCTAAGCTGTGGGAAGTAGAGTAGTGGGCATTGAATTGTTATCTTCAACAGGAAAACACACACACAGGGGTTGGGAAGGAGGGACGGAGCCTTAGGTTCCCTCTAACTTGGGGTTTTGAGTCTGCAGCTGGCTGGGCTTCCCTTTGGGACTTTCCATGGCTGCCTCACCAGACCATGACTCCACATCCTCAGCTTTCCTAGTAGCCGTAGGCCAGGAGACATCCTTCTGTCTGTATGTTTAACAAGCCCCGAGGCAGACTCCAGACATTACCCTTTCTACTTGGGATAAAAGTCATTGCCCTTGGCTGCCCTTTACAGGACACTGTCTCAGACCACTTCTTCTAGAACACAGGGCTTTGGGAGATGTATTGAAAGGCTTGCACTTGGCTGTGCAGTTCCCTGCCAGTCACAAAGCAGGGACGCTGGCTTTTCGGTCTTCCCAGACTTTAAAAGCAAAGGGCTGAGCAGTGATAACTTAGTTTTAACAGCTATTCTTGGCCCCTATTTCACGTATGTTCACCTTGAACTTCATCCACCTCCCTGTGCACCTCAGGCTCCACAAAGGCAAAAGACTAAATCTTTGGACCCCATGCCCCTCATACCTGGTCCAGGGTTAGCATGGATCCTTGAGTTTGCTCTACACAGACACACTCCCCATGGAAGCAGGGCCAGAACCAGGCCAGAACCATGCTTTTAGGGACTAATTCCATGAAGTTCCAGAGTATCCACTGTAACTTAGCTGAACTCATTTAACCAGTTCCCCGATTAGACATAATGATGTATGGCACCACTCCCACCTCTCTGGCACCTCTGCAATTGAGGAATGGCCAGGGCATTGCTACCCAACGCTTAATTAACAACAACAAGCTTATTGTTTCCCAGTGACACAGTAGGGTCATTGGGAGATGATAGTAGTGGAAAGAGAAGAGAGAGATTGAGAAAGTGTTTTCTGTGAGTTTGAACCTTGCTAAGGAGGCAAAAAAAAGGAACTTCTTCTTGACCCAGGGAGTGGGGAACTGTCTAGATAAATCAGAGCAGAGGTTGTAGCTAGTCCCTCTGTCCCCACCAGAGACCACCTGCAGCCCTCCAAGCTGCTTTTGCTCTGAATTAAGCCATGCCTATCAGCTGCCAACTATTAATGATGATGATTTACCATCAGATGCTCAGGCCTGAGGGAGGAGAAGCCTGGGGAGGAGGGACTTCGGGGAGGAGGACCCTGAGGGAGGCGGGGCCTGAAGGAGGTGTGGGGCCTGATGGAGGAGGGGCCTGAGGGAATGTGTCTTCTCCCTCACATTTACTGCAGAGGGGAACTTAGGTCCAGCTGCCAGCAGTTGGTCCACAGGCCAAGGATTCTTCCCCCAGGGTCATATGGTCATAATTACTTCCACTAGACCCTCCTACCCAGTCCTGCCCTACTGCTTCTCCCCAAATCCCTAGAGGACCAGGAGAAGCCTGGAAAAGGAGGTTGGGTGCACTAGCTCTGTGAAATGGGCTGCTGGGAACCTAAGCACCTTGCTGATGAAGCAAAGGAGCTAAACCAGAGCATTCCCCTTTCTCTTCCGAGTAGAAGAATAGATGACATGTTTTCAATGTAGAATCTGTAAAACACACACACACACACACACACACACACACACACAAAACCATCATGCATGTAATTTGTAAATATTATAAATACAATTCTAGATCCTGCTATTTATGTTTGTGTGAAGTGTTCCATCAATGAACAAAACACACAACTATGTCTGGACTAGTTATTTTTCTGTTGCCACAATGAAACACTCTGGCCAAAAGCAGCTGAGAGGAACAGGGGTTTATTTTAGCTTACATCATCCATCATCCATCGAGGCAGTGGGAGCATGTGGCTGGCCTGGCCATCAGGAAGCAGAGCAGTCCCATTTCAGCTGACAGAGGAAGCAGAGAAGAGAGAAGAGAAAGTGAGGCAAGACTATAAAGTTTCAAAGCCCATCCCCAGTGATATACTTTCTCTAGCAAGTTCTACCTCCTAGGGGTTCCAAAACCTCCCCAAACGGCACCACCACCTGGGGAACCAAGTGTTCAAACACGTAAGCCTATGGGATGTTTCTCAGTCAAACTGGAAAAAATGTCATTTGAGAAAAACTTGCATATGTGTGTGTGTGTGTGGAATGTGACCTGTGTATATGGAGTTTTGCATGTGTGTGGGCATGTTGCATGTATTAGTGTGTTGACATGGAGTGTCTCCCTTGATTGCTCTACACTTTATATCTTGAGGTAGGTTCTCTTAGTTGAACCCAGAGTTTTCTGATTTGGCTACTCTAGCTAGCCCACTTATTCCAGGGATTCCCCATCTCCACCTTCTGAACACTGGTATTACAAGCAGGATGTCATGTCACTCAGTATTTATGTAGGTGCTAAGAATCCAAACTCTGGTCCCCATGCCTTCCCTGGCAAGCACTTCACAACTGAGCTGCCTCCTCAGCCCCAATATAGTTTTTAAATTTAAAAAACTATATATAGTTACATGGTTTTGCCTGAGGTATATCTATGTACTGCACACATGCCTGATGCCTAGGGAGGCCAGAAATGGGTGTCAGACCTCCTGGAGCTGGAGTTACTGATGGTTTTGAACCACCATGTGGGTGCTGGGAATCAAACCTGGGTCTTCTGGGAGAAGAACTGCTTCTCTTAACTATTGAGCCATTTGTCAGCCTCACAATATAATTTTAAAGCTTTATTCTTAATTATATGTATATATGAGGGCTGGTATGTGCACATGTGCATGCCAGGGCCCACTAAGTCTAGAAGAGGGTGTCGGATCCCCTGGAGCTGGAGTTGCAGACAGTTGTGAACTCTTTCATATGGGTCATATTCAAGAGCAGCGTACACTCTTAGACACTGAGCCATCTTGCCAGCACCACCCCCACACTGTATCATTGTTAATAGCTTCTTAAAACTTTAAACTGTTTTTGAAAATAGCCTTCTAGAAGACACCTTTGGATTTCTTTGAGTGGCGATACTGAAATCCACAAGAGAGCCCTTTTTTTTTTTTTTTATAAAGAGAAGCCTTTTCAAGAGTGATGAGAGCTAGCATCTTCGGAGTGTGATATGATCCTATCATTTCTCTGCTGGGAGACAGTTCTCCATGGGTGGCTCATGCTGATGGCTTGCTGGTATGCCAAGATTATGAGCCATGACTGCTGCTTACCTGAGCCACTCTCCAAGCTTGTGTTTGGAGTGAGCCGTCTTTAGAAGTGAGGTCTATTTCTAGGGTGAAAAACAGGCTTGCTCATTTTTTTTTTAGATTTATTATTTTGTAGCCGAAGTTTTCCTGTGTCCTGGCCTGCGGGCCGTCAGGACAAATCTCTTCCACTTGCATCCCCCAAGTAAACACAGAGACTTATATTACTTATAAACTATGGCCATGGCAGGCTGCTTGCTATCTGTTCTTATATCTTAAATTAACCCATTTCTATAAATGTATACCTTGCCACGTGGCTTGTGGCTTTCCGATATCTTACATCATGCTTCTCCTTGTGGTGGCTCTCCCTCAGCCTTCCACCTCCCAGAATTCTTCTCCTCCTTGTCCTGCCTACCCTATCCTTCCTGCCTAGCTACTGGCCAATCAGTGTTTTATTTATCAATCAATCCTAGCAACATACATTCACAGCATACAGGACATCCCACAGCATTATTTATTTATGTGTGTGCATATGTCTGTGAGTATATGGGCAAGTGTGTAAGAGCACAGACTCCAGAAAAATAGTGTTGGGTATCCTACTGTATCATTCTCTGCCTGGGCCTTTGAGGCAGGGTCTCTCTCTGAACCCGAGGCTCACATTTTCGCAGCTAGGCCAGAAACTAGTGAGTCCCAGTAATCCTCCCATCTTTGCCTCCACCTCAGAGATAGGCTGCAGGTGTGCACGGGATGCCTGGCTATGCAGATGATGCACGCAGGATGCCTGGCTCATTGAGTGAGTGCTGAGATCTGAGCCCCAGTCCTCATGACCACACAAGAGTTCTTACCTGCTGATTCTAGTCCCAGGGCTTGTTTATTGATTGCTGTAAAAGCATTACATCTCTCAGTTCTATGTTCTTCCCCTGCAGTGCCAACATGCTGCACGGGCAGCCTGGAGTGTTCAGGCTCAAGCCTGTGGACCACATGTGTCCCTGGATAGCTATGAATGCCATCCAACACAAACTCATAAACTTATAACATTATGAAAAGAATTTTGCAATTTGCTTGTGTGTTTTTCGCGTGTAAACTTTGTAGACGGCAGCATAGTGTACTGATGTCAAAAAGTTGGACATGGAGATGGAGAGATGGCTTGAGTCTGTATGGATCTTGCTGTACAAACATGAGACCCTGAGTTTGATCCCCAGAACCAATATGAAAAATCTGGGTGTGGTAGCAGGTTCTATAATCCCAGCACTGGGGAGACAAAGACAGTGGGATCCCTTGGCCTTGCTGGCCAGCAGTGTAGCCAGACCATTGACCACAGGTTCAGTGAGAGACCCTGCCTCCAAAAAGAAGGTGGAGGATGACTGAGGAACACATCCAGTGTTGACCTCTGGCCTCCATGTGAACATGCACACATACACACACACACACACACACACACACACACACACACACACACACACACACACACGACATGCCAGTAGTCCTTTTCACCTTGACTCAGTGGACTTGGGACAAAAGTGGTATGAGCAAATGTGGATGCCCATGCTGTCTGCTGAGCCATATAGAAGGAAGCCTTTTGTCTCCTTGTTTAGCCATCTCAGATCTTCCTGTATCTGTGAAACCACACCAAGTTGGCCCAGCTAGCATGTGGGATAAATTCATCCCCTGGACCATATAATTAGTACATACTGGTTAGATAGTGACACTTGGGCAGCAAGCCCATTGAGACCTCAGGGGAAAAAGCACCCCCTTAACTATACAGCTAGAACTAGACCTTAACCTGGGTCCTTTAGACCTCAGAGCCTACAAGTTTTATCAGTTGCTTTTCCCTATTAGATCCTCTAATGACTGGATGAACTAGATGAACTCTTCCTAAGGAACATCATTGACCTCAGTTAGATGTCAAGACTACCATCTGTGACTTATTTAGAGAACTCATCCACCAAGCCACCCACTGGCTCATTCAGATTGAGTGAAAACATCTACATTGGTTATTGTGGTGTTTTATTGGCTTTAAAAAGAATTTTTTTCTCCAATAATATTCTTAAAAAATGAAACAAATACAGTAGGAATCATTCTACTATGCATTGGCAGAAAGTATAAGTTCTCTGAACTTATACAGAATGGGTAATGAACAGCCTTAGGGACATATGACGCTACTGTACTAGCGTAAGAGGCTTTATTGATTAAAAACAGAGCATTGCCCATTGATATAAAAATCACTTTGTTGGAACACCCAGCGAGCTGCCTGCTCACAGGCCTCAACCCAGTGTCCAATATCTAGAAAGCACTCAATAGTTGGGAGGCCTAGTTATGGAAATGGGATTGGTAACCATTTCTCCCATTGAATGAGAATTGTCTGTTCATCTATTCCACAGGCTTTACCGAGTGTCTGTTCAAAGGACAGACATTGTACTAGGCACAAAAGACCCAGCAGTGGATGAGGCACATGTGCTGTCCTTCTCAAGGGTAACAGACAATAGACAAGTACACAAACATCGAACATTGGTGACGAAAGTCCCAAAGGATGTCTAAGAAGCCAGATAGATGGCTCAGTCAGTAAAAACTTGCTGTGCATGCCTGACGACCTGAGTTCCATCCCTGGAACTGATGTAAAAAAAAAAAAAAAACCAGCAGCTACCATGGTGTGTGTCTGTCATTTCAGCACTCTGATAGTGAGATGGGACAAGTGACCCTGCTGGAAGCTAGCTGGCCAGTAGACGCCACAGCAGTAGAAAACAAGACAGACCCTGCTTCAAAATAAGGTAGAGAGAACAGACGCCTAAAAGCTGTCCTCTGACTACACATGTGCCGTGACACATCCATTCCCCCTGCAGACACAATTTTGTAAACTATGTAAAGAACATTTAATTAGGGACTGGAAAGATTGCTTAGTGGGGAAGGGCAGGTGTGCAAACATGAGGACCTGGGTTCAAATTCACAGCTCCCATGTAAAATGTCATGTGACACTGGGTGGTGGTGGTGCACGCCTTTAATCCCAGAACTTGGGAGGCAGAGGCAGGTGGATCTCTGTGAGTTCGAGGCCAGCCTGGTCAACAAAATGAGTCCCAGGACAGCTAGGATTGTTACACAGAGAAACCCTGTCTCAAACAAACAAAATGTCATGTGTGGCTACATAGGAATATGGAACCCCAGTGCCTGGGGAGCAGGGTGGAGACAGGAGGATCATTGTGGCTTTCTGACTGCCAGCCTAGCTCCAGGTTCTGTGAAAAACCATGTCATTAAAGGTATAAAATAGTGATAAAGGAGGACACCCAAGGTCCCCTTGCCCTCCAGATGTGTGTATCTATGCAGGCACATATGCATACATACTTGCACATATAGCACACCTGTACAACACACACACACACACACACACACACACACACACACACACACACGTATGTGAAAGAAGCTGCAGGGGGGTGTCTTGAAGGAGCTGTTTTAGATTATGTGGTCGGGGTGGTCCTTGCAGGCAGGGTATGTGCTGAGGACCTGAATAAAGGGAGGGACCCAGCACCAAAGACACAGATCTAGAACCAGCATGAGATGGAACTGACAAGGAGCTAGGTTTGCTTGGAGCCCACCCTTTTTTCCCTTGTTGGACCCACATCTCCCTTGCACCTCAGTCTCCACTCTCCAGGGCCAGAACCAGAGGCAGCAGAGACTCCATAGGAGGAAGGCTGCTCAGAGGTCTGGTGCTCTTCAGGCGCTGTTACAGGGTGGAACATATACTCTTGCCTGAGTTTAACAAATCTGGCTACATTCTAGACTCTTATACAGTGGATGAGAAGGGGCGAGGCGGGAGGTTTGAAAGAGAATAAAGATGTATACCTTCTGGCCCCTGACTGGAGAGGAATCAAATGGAAATGACGAACTGGGGAGATGGGGAGCAGGGAAGAGCTGCGCTGTCTGTGGCCTAGTCACAGACTCTGTCTTCATCAAATTTGGGATTAAACCAAGGTAGAGGCTGGGGCCACCTCTTCTGGGATTTCCTCTCTACACACTGAAGGACATGGTTCTCTCCGCTGTCAATGCGAAAGTTGGCAATAAAAATGACAGGATGAGGACTCTCTTTAAAGCCTGAGTATTCACACTGAGTGGAACACCATAGAATTAGCCATTTTTTTTTTCCAGAAAAGTAACTTTAAACATACTTTCATAGGCTGAAGATGTTGCTCAGTTAGTAGATTGCATGCCTGTCATGCGGGAAGCCCTGGGTTCCAGCCCCTGTACCACGTAAATCCAGGATGGTGACACAAGCCAGGAATCCCAGCACACAGGAGGTAGAAGGAGGAGGATCAGAAGTTCAAGGTCATCCTGAGCTACACAGCAAATTCAAGGCCAGCCTGACCTACAAAAGACCTTGTCTCAAAAAAGAAAAAAAAAATGTTTCATTGCAAATGTTCGAGTGTTTGTTTGGTTCATATTCATGAATGATCTATGTGGAGAACACCAGATCTCCAAAACCCTCTCTCCACCTCACCCCCTGTTTGGTTTTGGCTTTTGCTTCGTCTGTAACATTGATTCTTTGAGCCTTCCAACCATCAATCATGTAAGCAGCTTTGATGAAATCACTGCTCAACTCCCAGAGTGCTCTGTCTCAGGATTGTTTCTTGTCAGGTGCTGTGTGATTGCGATGAAGTTCAACAAAGCATGTTCAGATGCCAGAGCACCTGGGCTGGTACTTCAGGCCATCCCCTCGCCTCTGAGCATTGATAAGAAAAGCCCTGGGATTTAATGCACACACCCACAGAGCTGGTGTAGGGATTGTGTTCAGTCAGTGTTTGTTAAGGCTCTTTATTGCAGGCCTGGGCAGGGCGAGCCTGTGAATAGTTCAATGTGTAAAGGGGGATTTGCTGATTAACACTTCCCCATGGTTTTAGAATGGTCTCCTCATTGACTCGACATTCCCCACAGAAAACCTCTTCGCCTCTAAAAAACTACCTTTTTATTCTTTTTTCTTGCTTGGGGGCTTTAGAATTGTTTTAATCATCTATCTATCTATCTATCTATCTATCTATCTATCTATCTGGGTGTGTATTTGTGGGAATATGCATATCATAGTGTTCATGTAAAGACCAGAAGACAACTTATGGGAATCGATTTTCTCCTTCTACTGTGTAGAAAGGACCCATTCCTGGGATTGAACTGAGGTCATCAGACTTGGCAGCAAGCAACTGTGCCCATGGAGCCATCTCACCAACCCATATTTGCTAAAAAGAGTGAAGTTTTGTCATGGGCACCAGGGACGTACAAAGGGCAACTTCCCTGCCTTGCCTTGTGTGTTCTTCTTTGGTTTGAAGGTTCCAGTTCCTACTAGGGTTCTGGTGCCATGAGCAGAGGCCTAGCAGCCATCAGCTAATGTTCCTTTTTTGTTGAAGGTTCATGTAAAATGCCAAACCTCCAGTTTAGCTCACGGGTTTTCTTGAGCACTCCAGCAAATGACTCTTTTTTTTTTCTTTTGTATCCTGTGTGTGCACATATGCATGTGTGTGTGCTTGTGTGCCCAGTCGGGCACACAGCTGCTGTGGTGCATGTGTGAAGGTCAGAGGACAACCCCAAGTGTGGGTTCTTGCCTTCCATCTCGCTTGAGACCAGGTCTTGCTGCTGTATCTCTGCCAGGCTGACTGACCCCTAAGCTTGTAGATATCCTCCTGCCTCTGCCTCCTGTTTCACCATAGGAGTACTTGGATTATAAATGTGTGCTACTATGCCCAGCTCTCTCTGGGTTCTAGGAATTAAACTCAGGTCCTCACATTGGCAGGACAAGTGCTGTTCACTGAACATTCTCCTCAGCCCACAGATCATTTTAATGTTGCTCCTTCTGCCTCATCAGCTGAGCCAGTGGTTCCTCTGAGGTTTACATGTCACAGAGGTTGAACCACTTGAGGGGGGTGGTATTTCCCCGAGACCCCTGTGTTTACAGAAACAATCAGAGACGACAGCAAAACATATAGAATGGCCATAGTTCAAGCTGTTCCCACTGCTTCTGAGGTGATTGTCTCTACCACTGCAATGGGAGCTGAAGGGAAGGCGGCCACAGAAGCCATGGGTTTTAAGTTTAAGCTAATATTTACCGTGGGATAAGGACTGCTGGTAAATATTGATCTCTCTTCCCTCCTGTGTCCCTGGGGGCTCAGTCTTTCTCCTCAGAACATTAAACAGTTGTTTGTTATTCTACCAACATGGCAAAAACAAGACCAGGATTCTTTATCAACTTTGCCCCGTGTGTGTGTGTGTGTGTGTGTGTGTGTGTGTGTGTGTGTGTGTGTACGTGTTTAAAGAAATGAAAGCATTCAGCATCCCACAGGACAGGGTGACTATGTATGTGTCCAAGTGACACCCATGCAGAGTAGGTCTTATTAGACCTCCATGCTTTACAGGGACCTGCTTCTTTGTGTGGCGCAAACTTAGACTGTTAGCCATCACGTGCTAGACAAAACACCATCACCACTGGGCTGAGGTAGCCAACAGTCACCAGGAGAGCCGTGTTTGATCAGAACCTTCTGCGGGGCTGACACTCCTCTGTGTCTGTCAGATCACTCATAGCTACCAGGTGCTAGAGGAGGAGCTGAGTTCTGAACTCAGTTTAAGCACTTAAGTGTAATAGCTGTGTGTTGGGTATGTTCTGGCTTCATTTCCATGGCTGTGATGAAATGCCCTGACTGAATGCAATGAGGTGAGGAGGGGGCTTATTAGGCTTACAGTTGTGAGTTATAGTCACAGTTATGTCATGCCGGGGAAGCCGATAAAGGAACTCAAGCATCTGGTCACATCACACTCCCAGTAAAGAGCAGGGAGAAGTGCGTTCCTGGATGTTGCTGTTTGCTCGCTTTCTTCTGTTTCAGGACCCTCTGCCAGGACACAATGGGCTGGGTCTACATGCATTGACAGTTAGCACAATTATTCACAGACATGTGTGTAGACATGAGGACACCGGCTAACCTAATCTATCCACAGACATGGTCACAGGCTAACCTGATCACCTAATTCTCAAGTGAGTTGAGGTTGTGGCAAGTTGACAGTTCAAAACTAGCCATCACAGAGTAAGAACTGCCCAATTAGAGCATGCTGGCAGTTTCCGCAGAGTTAGCGTAAACATCTATAAAAGGACCACAAAGACCAGCAGTGGTCCATGTGTTGCTTTGAGACCCTCCTCACCTTGGGAGTGGCAAGTCCTGAACATACCTGGACTTTTCTCTTTGTGACTGACATTAAAACAAAACAAACAAACAAACAAAAAAAAAAAACTATAGTCCACTGTTGGTAGCTCTTTGGCTCTCTGCTTGGCGCTCGCTCGCTCTCTCTCTCTCTCTCTCTCTCTCTCTCTCTCTCTCTCTCTCTCTCTCTCTCTCTCTCTCTCTCTCTCTCTCTCTCTCTCCCCCTCCCTCTCCCTCCCCCTCCCTCCCTCCCTCTCCTTCTACCCCTATATGTGTGTGTACAAGGTTGCATGACCACTAATTTTATAATATTACAGCACCCTAAACAGAAAGCCTGTATTTAGAACCACTCCCCATTTCCCAGCAAACCCCAGCACTAGACTGTCACTGTGCTTGTTGGTTTTTAAACGCCAACCTGACACAACCTAAAAGATTCTCTCAGGAAGATAATCTTAATTGAGGAATTATCTAGATCAGGTTGTCTGTGGGACATGGTCTTAAGTGGTAATTGATGTGGGTAGGACCCAGACCATTGTGGGTAGCACCATTCTCTAGGCAGGGGATCCCAAACTGGGTAAGAGAGGAAAAAGTGAACAGGCAAGCAGACTTGTGTGCATTTTTCCTCTCTGCTCTTGAGTGGATATACTTTGACTAGCTGCCTTGGCCTTCTCACTTAGATTTCTGCTCCATGGACTGTGAACTGGACTTGTAAGCCCTTTCCTCCCCTAATTTGCTTTTCATCAGGATATTTTATCATGGCGGGGGGGGGGGGAGAACAATCACTAACCTACTTTCCATGTCTCTAGATTGGCCTACTCTGTTTCATAAGAATGGAGTCATGCAGCAGTATGTGGTCTTTATGATTGGCTTCTTACACTTAGCAAAGTATTTTCAGAGTCCATCTATGTTATAGGATGCATCAGCACTTCATCCTTCTCTGTGACGAAATATGATTCCATATGTTGTTTTTGGTCATCCACTCACCAACTGATTTTCATTTGTGTCCATTTAACTTATGGCTGTTGTATTAGTCCTTTGGCTTATGGCTGTTGTATTAGTCCTTTGGCTTCTGATGGCCCACATTTATTAGGCTACATGATTTTATCAACAGCAGATGTGCATGACTCACAGTTCTGGAGGCCAGGAGTTTAAGATCAAGCACCAACAGACGGGGTGTCTGGTGAGGGCTCAGGCTCTACTTTGCAGACGGAACCTGCTGGCCACATCCTCGTGTGGTGATGGGGACAAACGAACTCCATTGACCTCATTAGTAAGGGCTCTAATTCCACTCATGAGGGCTCGTGTGGTAACTGTATTCCTACCATTCTGTGACTGCCAGACTGTTTTCCATAGCTTAGACACCGTAGTTTGAACACTGCCTTTTATATAAGTAGACTGAAGGCAGTTCATGCGATATTTTTAGCATTTTGTGCATGAAGCAGAGTCAGTTGTTGGTTTTTGAGACAAGGTCTTGTGTACCCCAGGCTGGCCTCACATTCACTTTGTAGCGAAGAATGGTCTTAGGCTTCTGATCCTCCTGCCTCTACTTCCTGAGTGCTGGGATTACCATCGTGCAGCATCACGCTAGTTGTATGTGGTGCTGGGGATCACGTGTGCCCGGCAAACACTTTCTACCTGAGCTGCATCTCCAGTCTGTGCATCTTGGTATGGAGTCTCCCACTTGTAGCATCATGATGGTGGCACTCACAAGGTTTGGGGTTTTGAGGTTTTGAATATGAGTTAGTTCTAGGATATACCTGAAAAGGATCATGGGCCAATCATAGGAGTCCTAGGGGATTTTTAAGAGTTTATTTCACAAAAAGAATGTCCCCCAAAGTCCTTTCTCAAACAGGAATACATGATCTAAGTTTACTTTCAGATATTAGTAAGTGAATGTGAATATGCAAAGCAAGAATCCAAATGTTAGCACAAGGTAGAGCAGAAAGAGGGGAGTGAGGGTGCTGTAGAATGCCCTGCGGCATAGGGCAGCATTCTACCTGCAGGGCAGCACGCCTCCGTCATTTCCCATGTAGGGGTTCATGACCCACCTCTTTACCGACTGTTGAGTGCCAAGGCATTCTAACAATGGACACAACAGCCCCAGGCTTTGTTTTACACAGCTTATCCGACGTTAGTCAGACCATCAAAGACAGCCAGTGCTGTAGAACAGGGTCCCCTGTGGTTGAGACTCCCCAAGCTATGTGTCTGCCACTTTGCTCCTCTCATAGAGGAGTACTTGGGGAGAAACTTGTGGAATATTAATTTAAGATGTGTTACATTCACATATGCTGTGGAGTATTTGTTTAATGATGCAAAGATGTGTTACATTTGTTAGATTATATAAAATTAACCTGGGGTCAGGAGGCGGAGTCAGCAACTAGCTGACAGGAAGTGGTAGGGAGGAACCATGTGTAGCTAGGGTTCTTATATGGGGGCTGAGCAGAAGGACACCCTGTTTGGGGGTAGACACGAGCTAAGAGAGAAGGTTAGCTACTCGCTATTCAGCCTCTCTGAGCAAGCAGAACTTCACCTGAATGTTGACTCCTGAGTTCTGTAGAGGGATAAAGATCTAGGTAAAGTTCCCTTTAGTGGTGTGATAGAGCCGGTGCTGAGGGACAGAATCCTGCCTGGTTAAGGCCAGTGTGGCTGAACTGCTGCTGGTAAATGTGGAGTTACAGTTGCCCATTAGGACAGCAGTTGCTTAAGGAGTTGAATTTAATGAAAAAAAAAACCAGCAGATACTAACCTAGGTCTGGTACATGAACTAAGATCTTCCAGCACCTTGCAAAGTTAAGGGTTTGACGAGGCATGTTGTATTGGAATGTTTCCTTCCATCCTTGTCTTTTGGATGTGCTACTGCTTATTCAGACCCTGTTTAAATGCTGCATTTCCAGGATAGGGTGATGGTCCCGAGGTCAAAGCACCGACCACACCATCAGAAAGACCAACTCTGGACCCCTGAGTTGCTGGTGGTCAGAGTACTTTACCACAGCAATGGGAGCAGGTGAAGAAGTCATGTGGAGCAGAAGAGGGAATCACAGCAATGGCATGCTAGATCACACCTTTGGGTAGCTGTTCATGGCTTCCCAAGAAAGAAAGAGCCGGTGGCATCCATTGTCTTGTACACAGGGGACACATCATCCTTGCATTGTTCTCAGCTTTGCTGTCCCTTATAAATGACTGTCATAGAATCATCTCATTTGGCCCTCACTTTGATGGGGGCGGGGGTGGGTGTAGGAAAGTATCCTCAGAGCCATTTTAATGACAAAGGACTTGTATACAGAATATATATATATATATATAATAAAACTCATAATCTGAGTAGTAAGACTAACTTGATTTTTTTTTTAAGGGCAAAATGCTCAAATCAATGTGTAGCATGGGAAGATATATGAATGGCCAATAATTTTGTAAAGATGTTGAACATCATAAGCCACCTGGAAAATGCAAGTAGAACCCTGCAGTAAAGGTTAAGATGCATCCCATTAAGATGGCATCCCTAGAGAGAGTAAGTGTTGAAAAGGATGGGAGACTAAAAGCCGCACAGACATTGCTAGCAGGCTCATGAAATGCCACAACCCCATTGGAGAAATGACATGCAATTTCTGTTCTAGGCATTTACTGAGAAGAACTCAAACCATGCCTGTGCACACATATTGCTAGAAAGAGGAAAAGAGAGGGAATGTGGACATGGCTATTAATACCAGCTGTATTCGTAACTCAGAAATGGAAACAACCCAAACATCTTTCAGTAGGTGGATGAGTAGACAAGTTTTAGTTGATGAATAGGAGAGATACACTCAGCAGCAAACAATTGATGCAAAAGTGAGGATGAATGGGTCTCTGAATCATTGTGTTCATTAAAAGATGGCAGCATAGAGACTAGAGACAGACCAGCAATTGAGGGCTTACTGCTCTTCCAGAGGAGCTGGGTCTCGCTCCCAGAACTCACATCATGTCAGATGCTCACATCCATCTTTTCTTCCAGCTCCAAGGGATTCCATGCCCTCTTCTGGCTTCCAAGGGCTACTTTGAGAAGAAAAATAGTTCTTTCAAAATTGTTCATTTGAACACAAGGGTGGGTTGACGGCCATAGAAAAGAATAGGGGAGCTAGAAAAAGGAGTGATCTGTGGTCCTGGTACTTCGGTTTGGGGGTGTCTGCAATGCTATCTTGCTGTGTGTCCGTGGGTATGTGACTGACGTAGCTCTCTGGGCTCCTGGGTCCCCATCTCTAGGGTGAGGGACTGAGGAGGGCCCAGTCTACTTGGTTTTCAGTTATGGCACCCTGTAGATCTGCCTTCTGCTCAAAGACTGGGTATGTAAACTGAGTGTCAGGCCTTTGAAATACAGTCATGTGGGAAAGGAAAAATCCCAGCAGTTAGCTTACCGTTGGACTAAGTCCTATTCCTTGTGAAGTAATAAATCGTGTGCTGGCTCTCAGATTATGCCAGATTGCCTCCGGTTCTGCAAGTGGCTTTTTCAGGAACAGTTCCCATTGCCGGAAAGTGGGTGTTAATTTGTGCCTTGGCTATCTTTCAGGGCACACTCTGGCAGAACCCTGGCATCTTTTTCAAAGGGTCAGCAGATGCAATGGCTTGCGAGATGGTCTCCTTGCAGGAGGACCAACTGTGCACATTGATGACCCAGTCAGAGGCCAGGCTTTTACAGAGCTCTCATCCTGGACCTGTGTAGGTTTCAGGACCAAGTGGGAGGAACACTTTGGTCATCGTGGTATAGGAAACAGATACCCAAAAGCTTGCAGGGGCTTGTATTCTTTACAAAAGGATCTGTGGGCCACTAAAACAGTTCATGTGGCATCCTGAGGAGATGTTAGCAAGGGCAGGAAGGCGAGAATCAAGCAGAATGACATTTGAACTGGGTACTTTATGGTTTGCAGACTCTGTGGGCATGCCTCCTCAGTGCCACACTGTATTTCTGGGATGTCACCATAACCATCTGCCTAGTGTTGATGGTGAGTGGCCTGATGACCTCCCCAAAAACCTCAGAGCTCAGCTAATCATCTCTGTTCTCTCGATCAGATCACCAGTCACAGCTCCTTTCTCTGCTCGCTCTCAAAAGCTTAACATAACTCTTCTTACTCTCTGGACTCATAGTGATGAGTCTTTCTGGAGCTGTAATGGTGTGTGTGTGTGTGTGTGTGTGTGTGTGTGTGTGTGTGTGTGTGTGTGTACAGGTGTGAATTCCCCTAGTTATCCTCAGATGTCACTCCTCAGGAGCTACCCACCTTGTTTTGGAGCAAGGATCTTTCCTTGAACTTGGAGCACCCTGTTTTGACTAAGCTGGCTGGCTGTCACCCCCAGGGGACCCTCCTCTGCCCACTTCCCCAGTGCTGGGATCATGAGTGCACACTGCCATGCCTTGCTTTGTACGTGTGTGCTGGAGCTCCAACTCAGGTCCCCATGCTCTGCAACAAGTACTTCAGCAATCGTGCCAGCCCCCAACCCCCAGATACGTTAAAAAAAATATCCTGCCGGAGCTGTGAAGCTACTCGAGGGTCCCTAGAGGAAGACAACCCTGTAGCAGATGATGCTTCTGTTGGCTGTGAATGTTGGCAAATGGGACAGACCAGACCTTCTCTTTACTTAATTATCCAGAGAGCTCAGGCAGGAAAGTGCAGGAGAAGTGGGTCTGGGAAGCCTCAGAGGAGCAGGAGGCTCTGGGAACATGCATGCGTTATTTGATTGCACAAAGTAAGCCATTCCCTGGGAGCACGGAGCTGAAAGGTTCCTGTGTTCTTTCCCCGCAATTCTTAAAACATTCAATTAGGCTATGGAAAATTTAGTTCCTCTAGATAATTTATACAAGACGTTGGGATACCTAGGGATCCTGCATCTGTTAGCCTTAAGCCCTAAAATATGGGTTCAGTTTTCATCAGGAAGGCCGTGTGATGAGCTGATACCTGTGCTGGGCAAAGGGAGGCAATTTTCCCCAAGTGAAGTCTGCACCTGGGTGGGATAATAGACCTACCTTATCGCTAGGTAACCTTAGTGAAAGGTTTTCATCTTCCCATGGATCATAGCTCCTGGAACAGCTGTCCCTTGAGGCTGTGTGGTAGATGTGCTGGACACAACTTCATGGGCCTCACCACACCCTAGGGATGTGACTTCCCCCTTCCTCCTTGTTTTAGTGAGAATTTGAGTCCCAAAGAGGTAAGTTGTCAAAAACCACACAGAAAATACAGATGTAAAGCCAGATGTGTCGAATCGGAGCTCCGTGGTATTTGAACCGCGCCCTCCTGTCCTTCCTTATTCATCCAGCAATAGTCAGTGGGGGTTACTGTGGGCTCAGCACTATTCTGGGCTCAAGAGGTTCCTCAATGAGCACGGAAGACACAATCCAAGCTGAGGATTACTTGGTAAATTGCTTGCCTTGTAAGCAGGAAGAGCAGAGTTGGAGGCCCAGAACACACATACTTACTTTCTTTCTTTCTTTCTCTCTCTCTCTCTCTCTCTCTCTCTCTCTCTCTCTCTCTCTCTCTCTCTCTCACACACACACACACATACACACACACACACACACACACACTTGTCTGTCTTGCTCTCTCTCCTCTACACACACACACACACACACACACACACACTTCTCTCTCTCTCCCCTCCCCCCCCCCCCACACTTGTCTCTCTCCTGTCTCCCCTCTCCCCTCTCCCCTCCCTCCCTCTCCCTCTGACACAATTATGTTCTGCCTCACCACCAGCGCTGGAGTCAGCCAACCATGGCCCGAAACTGAGTTTCTCTCAGGCATTTTTGCCGCAGCAATGAAAAGCTGACCTGCACACCGTTAACGGGCCCATTGTACGTAGGAAAATGAGGCACAGAGTTAACTTGAAGCTAACTAGACAGTATGGCTAGAAAGACAGACTCTTAAGTCAGTTGGGAATGAAGGTTCCTCAGAGAGCACTACAGAGCCATCTCCCTGGAGAGAGGGGGCCTGCTGTGGAGACTAGAGAGACGGCAGCGAGGTGGGGTGGGATGGGAGTGAAAGAATTTGCACAGGGCTGTTCAGACCTGAAGTGCACCACCAGGAGCTGCCGTGTCCTGCAGTTCCTGTAGTGTGGCTCCAGGACCTCCTTTCTTGGAATGGTGCTCTTTGGTGGCAGCTCATGGAGCAACAGTGATTTCCTCTCAGCAAGGCAGTATCGTGTCCCCTCCTATCCCACTGCCCTTGGCTCGCAAGAAAGCTCAGGTTTACACAGACCTGTTCTCTGCAATAGAAGCTGTGGCAGTGGCTGAGCCTTCCGTGTACGGGATTCGGTGCGGGCACCGGGCATGCATGATCCTTCCAATAAACACCACCCTCCTGTGGCACAGTTGCTACCCTTTGCTTTTCTAATGGATTCCCCCAAGCTCTACACAGGTTCCATAATTTGTCCAAAGTGATCATGTAACTGTCCTGGCAGGAATGAATATGTTCTAAAGAGATGCTGCTGTGCACCTCCCTTTGACCATCAGACTGTCAAAACAAGGGTCCCATGGAACTGGAATTTCCTCAGGAATCTCATGCTGGGAGGAAGGAACAGGCTGAACCTGCCTGCTACCAGTCAGAGAGGGAGCCTGTGTCTTGGAAAGAGATTTCAGTTGGTCCTGGCAATGTGTCAGACCACGTGACGGAAGAGACTGGAGCCGAGACATGATAGGCAGGACTGCATCTTCACCAGAACTGCTTAGCTATGCATAGTTCTCGCCTTCTGTTTAAACGTAAACCTCATGTCAAGCCCCTAAAGATGGATTTGGGGTCAGGTGTGAGGTGTCCATGGACTACTTTATTAGTTTCCCTTCTCAACATCATCACGTTGAATGAACCTCCTCTCTCTGCTTTTCACTGTCACTTGTGTGTTTAACTGGCCTATGGGGATGGGTGCCTGAGCCTGGCTTGTTAGCGCTGCCTAGGCTCTGACCCTAACAAGGCTGGTCACAATTATGTAATAAGTGATGGACCTGGGATTTGGCGTCTAAGAGCTAGGCACCGGAGGTTATAGCCTCACATACTTTGCTACACACATTTGGAGGGGGGTGCTCAAGTACTTCTTAAGAAGTCTCTGTTGCAACACCAGGTAAGAAGTTTAGACAAGAGTAGCCAACATCTCTTTCTGTGACCATACTGATTTTGAAATGTTGATAGATGAAGCAGCAGTGTCAGGAAAGAACCTGGAGGTACTGGCCTTGGGGGAAGACAAGGATGGAAGGGGAGGGGATGTCACTGGTTTCCTTGTTTTCTGCTGCTTAATCTAAAAGCCACACCATTTGAGTGTGGCTTTACCCAGTAAGCACCCCCAACGCTGTCTAGTTCTCCATTCTTTCCCTCAAACAAAACAAGCGGTGAAATTATGGACCATTTCTGTTTCAGTTTCCCACAATTTTAAAGGAAATAAACACGCGCGGGTAGAGTTTCTGTTCTATGCTAATGATAAAATATGCTGATCCCCAGTGACTTAGGCAAGAAAGGGCTTCCTTTGGCTCACAGCTCCATGCAGATAGAGTCCGTCATGGTTGGAGAGGCATGGCAGCAGGGACAGGAAGCTGGCTGATCGCATGTCAGCCTCACTTAGGAAGTAGAGAGCGGCCAGCAAATGGGACAGTTCATAAAATCTCAGTGGCTGTCCCTGTGACAAATTCAAAACCGTCTTCTAAGGCTGGAGAGATGGCTCAGTGGTTTGTAAAGCACTTGCTTTGTGAGCCTAGGGGCCTGGGTTTGAATCCCCTAAACCCGTGTAAAAGCCAATCATGGTAGCATACATCTGTAATCTGGGTTATCCCAAGTGAGAGGCAGAAGCAGGAGGCTTCGTAGAAGCCCAAGGCCAGCTAGCCTGTGTATGCTGCAGCTAACAACACACAAATCCCCAGTTCAAACTGAGTTGAAGGCAAAGACTGACGTCTGAAGTTTTCTCTGACCTCTACAAATGCACTGTGGGATATGCATGCCTGCGCGCGTGTGCGCGCGCGCACACACACACACACACACACACACACACACACTCACTTATACAAACATGACATGTACCTGTCTTCTGGTTGCTTCTCTCTCTCTCTCTCTCTCTCTCTCTCTCTCTCTCTCTGTGTGTGTGTGTGTGTGTGTGTGTGTAAGGCCAGGACTAGAGTTTGGATCCTTAGTACCCAAGTAAAAAAGCCAGATGATATGCTGGAAAGCTAGTTCGGGGGGGGGGGGGGGGTAGGATGGCGAGGGTGATGAGGGAAGGCAGGTGGAGACCCCAGACTCTTTGGCTGCCCTGACCAATGGGGAGCTACCCCAAGTGGAGACCATGGGAACTCAGAGGAGACAGAACCAGGAGAAACTTTAGGGCTGACTTTGCTTGGTGCCTGACTGGTGTGGCTCATTAAAGAAAGACTGCATCTTAATTAGACGTGTTACTGACAGTGGTGTGGTCTTGAGATGTGACAGCTACATGGGTAGGCACTGGGTAAGGAAGGGGGCCAGAAGGTCACCCATGCAGGAGAGGCCAGTGGCCACTAGGCAACTAGCCTTTAACATGGCGTTTATTATTCTCACCTTAGGAAGGTTTCTGGGAACAGCCTTTTGACCAATTGACCATGGATCTGTTTGTCAGGATATCTGAAAAACCAAATGGTCCACACACCTCTGGAAAGCACTGCTGTGTGGCTCCCTGCCCTCTGAGGAAAGAGGATGTGAGTGAGGCCCAGAAAGATGGAGAGGAGAAAAATTGAACCAGGTGGTCTGTGGAAGGCCAGGTTTCTTTCTTGAGATCTCTGCCAGCTTTGAAAAGAGCCACAGGGACCCACGCCAGCAGCTGCCACTTGCCAGAAGCCACTGCAGCCTGGCACAGAGGCTCTAACTTTTATTCAGAGTCCGCATGGCTGTTTGGTTTAGGTTTTTTCTTTCTCTGGAACCTTCTCCACAGCAGAAGTTACCACTTTGGAGTAGGTGTGACAACCAGTATGTGACTCTGATCTCTTGGGTGGCTGACTCTCTTGGAAGAAGCTAAGCTGCTGAGATGTAGGGGGGCTGGGAGGGGAGGAGCACTGTGGGTGACTAGCAACGTCTGCCGTGAGTACAGGATACAGACTAGGAGTCAGGACCTCATCTTATTCATACCCCACTCCCATCCTTCTCTGTCTATCAAAAGGGGTCGGCCACTGCCCTACTAGGCCTGGACTCCCTGACCTTCAGCACATTCAGAAGGAATATCATTGATACTTAAAATACAAACATACTCATCAGCTTTATAACAAAGAGTAAAAAGAACCAATAGCTAGTTTGAGGGTCCAAGCCTGCAACCTCAGCAGCTCAGGAGTCTGAGCCAGGGAGATTGGAAGTTCAAGGCCTTCCTTGGCTACAGCATGAATTCAAGGTTGGCCTATGCAACTGAATGAGACTACATCAAAGCCAAAAGTCAAAGGAAGGTTGGGAATATAACCCAATGGGAGAGTACCTAGTCTGAGCAAGACCCCAGGCTCAATCCCCACTACTGTCCACCCCCTAACAGCCTAGAGTTATGGGTCATTTGCTTTACATCAGGTACCATGTTACATGTTTTGTGTATAATATCTCATTTAATGTTCTTAAAACAACATTAAGGGGTATGTACTGACACTCGTCTAGTTATGTAGACAAGGAACATAGGCACAGAGATTAAGTAAATTTACCAAGGACACACAGCAAGGAAATGATATTACCTACATTTGACTCAAGACAGTTAAATATGAAAACTAATGCTCCTTAACTGTACTTTTTTTTGAGATTTTGATTAGATTTGCAAATGGAAGTTGGCAGAGGGCAGTGCAGATGGGAAAGTTCAGTCCTGGGCACAAGGCCATCAGGGAAATGATCAGAAAAATGCCTGTGAATTAGTTTGTGTGAATGTGTGGTAGAGAGTTGGTTACACAGAGTTAAGTTCAGAGAGTCTTTGATGTGAAGGTTTTGCATATCAGTTGGATGCTGTTCCTAGTAGCACTTATTACTAGGAAATCAAGGAACTGATTACCATTATCCTATCCCACGGGCAGAACGTCCTCACTGTTCTGTTTGACAGGGCACAGACTCAGAAGTCTGCATGGCAATTCACACTAAATGCCAGGACCTACTGAGGCCTTTGAGAAGTAGAGAAATTTCCCTCGGCTCACGTGTGCAGGAGAAAACCTGGTGCTGGGCTGGGGAGATAGATCAGTTGATAAAGTGTTTGTCTTGAAAACAGGAGGACCGGGTTTGAATTCCCAGCAGGTGTAAGAAAGCTGGGCATAGTAGCTTTGTAATCCCAGCACTGGGGCAGAGAGAGATGTGCTAGCCTCCTAAGTTCTAGGCAGGAAGAGACCCTGTCTCAGAAAAGAAAGGTGGCGTATGGAGGGTGGCTCAGCAGAGGACCCGAGTTCAGGTCCTGGTCAGGTGGCTCAAGCTGCCTATGAGTCAGCTCCAGGGATCTATCTCCTTCTGGCTTCAGGTACTGCATGTGTGTGCACAAACCATGCACAGGCACATACATATACACATAATGTTTTTTTAAAGAAAGGTAGGCGGGGCCTGAGGAATGACCCCTGAGGCTGTCTTCCAGCCTCTACTCACATAGGAGCACAAAGAAAGCCACAGTGTCTGGTAAATGATACCACAGTCTCTGCCCTCTGTCGCTTTCTGGAGCATCCCTAACTACTGAAACACTGCCCTTCCAAGTCCTTGTGGCCTTTGTGCTCTAGAGGGCCGGGGAAGTGTGTCTCATCCAGGGGCTTCTACCCTCTGCTGCCCTGCAGACTCCCTAGGACTGACCTGAGGCAGAGGAGCCTACCCTATTCAGCTGCCAGTGCTCCTGGATACCTTCTCCAGGGTTAAAGCCTTTTCAGTGACTGACCACTATTTCACTGTAAAAGTCTAGCTTTTCTCCCTCTAGCCCGTGACACCACCACGATATATTGCTACCTGCTTGAACCGAGTTTCAATTTGTTCTGATTCATTGCCTGCTTCACAGTCCCTCTAAAATCTCAGTGTATGGACTTGACTTCCAGGTGGTTCCCAGAGAGAAGGGAGTCTGGATTCCAGGGAATGTGAGTGTCTTCAGACTCACAGAAAGCCTCCAGGATCCCTGCAAAGGTCTCCTAAGCCTTTAAGTATTTCCTCTCTTAAATCACACAACACGGCCCAGGCAGAACATTGTCAAGCCCCTCCTTCCTTGTGTGTAGACAGTCCTTTGCTCTCCCGGCTAGACAGGCTGTCCTTCTTGGCCGTCAGCTGCATTGTGCTTTTCTTGGGTTTATTTGAGTGATGTTTTTAAGGCTGTGTTTGGGGGGAGGGGGGATTTTCCTAAAATAAATGGTTTCTTCCAGTCTGCCTTGGAAACATGAGTTTGAATCTCTTTGGGCATGTTTATGGCCTGGATGACAGACCAGACATGTGAAAGGAAGCGCTATCCATCACTAGTGCCAATGGCGTGGCTTTTATTTGACATCTTTCCATTTGGGCGATTCGAATCCCTAAAACCAGCTTGGTGATGTATCACCACTTAGCAGGACACATGGCTAGTCTGCCAAGCTTTGGTCTCCGGGTAAAATTTATTTTTATTTCAACCTAGAATAGGTCTCTTAGTGTCTGGCGGGTGGTCGGTTGATCTGAGCAGGTTATGGGCATGACACCCAATGAGGCACAATATGCCATGCACAATATCACATCAAGTTCGCACATGTGAGAAATGGCCAGTACTAGGGGCCAAATGGCCCTCAAATTATGTTGAAACTCCATCCCCAATGCAATGGTGTGAAGAGGCATAGGAGGTTTCCAAGGTAACCGGGTCACGAGGTCTCTCTTCTGCCTTGTGGAACCCCAGCAACAAGGCCCCATTTCCCAAGGAGACACAGGCCCCACCAACACCAACTGAAGCTGCTTGATCTTGGCTCCAAACTATGAGAAACAAATTTTTATGTTTTATCATTTGGTTTTAACATTTTTATAGAAGTATACATGAACTACCTTGTTTATTGAACTAATAAAGCACTTGCTCCCATGACTATAAGAACAAGCATTATGGGCAGGGCAGTGAAAACAATACTTTCCAATGGCAGGGGCCACAGGATGGAGAATGTGGCAACCATGGCAAGTTCTTGTACCTTTCTGAAATTGATAATCAATGTTATACTTAATGCCCTTAGCTGTACAACTTTTGAGTATATTTGGAAATGCCTTGTCAACACACATAAAAAGCTTGCAAACCACTGGTCCATTCACAACAATATCAATAGACTCTAAGAAAATCAATCTCTCTCTCTCTCTCTCTCTCTCTCTCTCTCTCTCTCTCTCTCACTCTCTCTCTCCCTCTCTCTCCCTCTCTCTCCCTCTCTCTCTGCCTCTCTCCCTTCCTCCTTCCCTCCCTCCTCTCTCTCTCTTCTTCCCCCATTCCCTTCCTTTCTCTCCCTTCCTAGATCCCCTCTCTAGTTATTTACCATTCTTTTCTTTAAATTTTGTGGGCTTTTTTTTTCCTTTTTGAGACAGGCTAGCTTCAAACTCACATTGGCCAAGGACAGTCTTGAATTTCCACTCCTCCTGCCTCCACCTGTAGAGTGCTGGGATCACAGGCATGCACCACTACACTCAGTGTATGAAATGCTAGATAGGGATCAAATCCAGGGCTTCAGACTTGCTGTACAAGCACCCTGCCAACCTAGATCCAGCCTCAGCCCCTGGAGATTTTGCACCCATATCTTTGGTTTTGTTGATTTGTGCTCCTGGGTTTGGTGCCTGCTGTAACTTATCTTGCCTGATGCAGACTAGGTGCAAGTCTAGGAAAGACAGCAGGGTGTTGGATTCTCCTGGTGTCTTAGCTACTTTTCTAATGCTGGGAAGGACACTATGACCAAGACAACTCACAGAAGAAAGAGCAGAGTGGCTTTTGAAACCTCCAAGCCCACCCCCAGTGCACTCCTCCTCCAACAAGACTACAATAGACCCCCGAATTCTTCCCAAACAGTTCCACCAACTGAGGACCAAGGACTGAAACCTAAGAACCTTTAGGGGCCGTTCTCGTTCAAACCACCACATCTGGTTTGGGGGAAACCCTCTAAGTTTCAAAAATGCTACTTATTGGAAATTTTCACAAAAGTTGAGTATGAGAGACAGATGACTTGGAAGTTCAAGGTCATCTTTCCAACCCTGCCAGCTGTCAGAGGCCATGATAGTGCATTGTCTGTGCATTGAGGTATTTTTATGAAGGATATGAGTTGTGACGTATAAGAATATTAGGAGTGCCGGGCGGTGGTGGTGCGCACCTTTAACCCCAGCACTTGGGAGGCAGAGGCAGGTGGATTTCTGTGAGTTAGAAACCATCCTAGTCTACAGAGTGAGTTCCAGGACAGCCAGGGATACACAGAGCAGAGAAACCCTGTCTTGAAGGGGGAAAAAATATATCTGGAGGGCTTGTTGGTGACTTCCCATTCCAGACCTGACCTCAGTGCCTCCGTAGGTAGCAATATGTCATGGAAAGCACCTGGACCCTAGTTCCACTTCTGTGATGCTGGCAGAGTCATCTCTTCCAGGAAACTCAGCCTCCTCATCTGGAAAATGGGCATAAAGTCTCATCTCATAATGTTATTAAATAACGTATCCGCAGGGCAGGCAGGTCTTCATGAATGTTCTCTTCCTTGCACCTGATAATGTAAGCCAAGACTCACTCACTGGGCTATGGTTTCTATTTCTGAGTGTAAAATAGCTAAGAACTAGCTGTTGGGCTGGTGAGATATGCCTTTTTAAGGAACTCACCCATTTCTTGGCTGGATGTGGCTGAATCAGGAGCAGAGGGAAATCTTAGTGCTAGATATATTTATAGCTGGTATTTACAACCTCATAGAAGGTAAGAAAGAAATCTGAGCTGTGTGATACCTTGTGACAAACAGACTTCACTTTTTTAAAAATGCATAATACAAGGGTTGAGATACCCACTTCAGGACATCCTGATGACTGTGGTGGAGACCACTGGGTACTTTGTCAGGCCCCTACCTATGTCTCTTTCCTCCTGGCCCCCCAGCCCTCTTGTAGCTGGATAGGGCCAGAGAAAATCGGACCAGTCCTGATGATCCCTCCCCATTTGCCAGGTGGCTAGCAACACCTAGGATGACCTTGGAAATGACATGCTCAAGTTCCAGTGTCTCAGGAATCCTGGGTCCCTCAGAGGCTCCAAGGAGCAGCACACTGCCCCAACATCTAGACTCGGGCCAAAGAAGCAGCTCTTCGGTGCCGCTGAGATTCCAAGGTGTACCTGTAACCATGCTGGCTTTCTCTTATTAAACCTGCTGAAACAAGGGATATGTTTTTAAAAATGTGCCCCTCTTAGGACAATACTTGACATTCCTCAGAACAGGTCAGCACATTTTATGTTTGATCACCATGGGAGAAAAAATTTCATAGTTGCCTAAAAATTAACTCTACCATTTATTTAAAATATTCTCTGTCTGTTGATCATAAGGCACATGGAATGTGGTTCTCTGTCAGTGAGAGGTCTGTTGTTTTTTTTTTAAACCCAACAGTTTTCTGCTGAATGCTGGAGTTAGTGATTAACTATAAGAAGTATGCTTTAGATTAGATTAAACTCTCCTGCTGCCAGGTGCTGGGTCGAGTGGGGGATTTTAGAAAGAAGAGGAGAAACAACTATATTATTTTTCTCAATCTTAAACTCAGAAATTAGAAATTAGTCAGTTTTGCTCTAAATATTTGTCTGAATTGGTATTTTAGGTTTATAGTGTCCTCAACACAGCAGAAAATTGATCTTCTCAGACTTCAGCTTCAGCAAGTCTAAAATGAAGGGTATCATGTTCTAGAATTGAGAAGCGAGTGGGGGCTTGTATGTTAAAGCTAGATTCACCACCAAAAATGTAAGAGAAGCAACTGGGTGGGGGCGTGTCACATCTACCCCGGCCTGATGCATGACACAGTGCATATAAATAATGCACACAGTAAGTATCAAGGCCTTTGACCCTCCCTCAGTAGCTTTGTTTGTTGGAGTTTGCTTTGGAGTTATGAACTTGAGTGATCATCTTTGGCTACTTCCCCCAATCATTAAGTGATGCTAGCAACCACTCTATCATCACATTGACTGTTATCCTTTTTGATGGTTTCTTCTGGTCACTTTTGGCTGGTCACTATGGCATTTATCTTCTTCGAATCCCTCCTCTTAGGGGAAAGAAATTTTTGTTAAAAATGGGAGCAGTGTTTACAATAGCTTGTGTCATCTGACTTAGAGCCAAGACTGGCTGGTTCATAGAAGGAGTTTAGCAGAACTCAGAGCTCTGGCCTCACTGCGGTCTTGCTGGACATCCTGCCAGCTCAGCATCTATGGCTAAGAGAAATGGAGAGAGGAAATAGGTAAGGAAAAAAAGATGCCCAGGGTTTGAAGCTAAAAATGATGTGGCCAGGCATTAAAACAACAACAGCAAAAATGTGTTGCCCAGCGGAATATACTGATGCTTTCAAGGTGGTATCATTGATTACCAGTGACTTGAGGGACTTCAGGGAAACCTCCCCTCCAAATAGCTCCCCATCCAGTGTACCTTGGCTAAGGAAGGCTCACCTAATCTCTCTGGATTGGGGTAATGTTCATCTTCTTTCACACATGTGTTTGCCTAGTAGATATCCATTGACCTCCTCGCCTTCTCCAAAATCCCACACAGGGTTCTACCATCAAAACTTAATAGTCTAGTTAACATTAATACATGAGAAATCTGTGCTATAGATGGGGGAAAAGGACCCAGAGGAAAAAAATACAGGCAAGAAAAGGAATTATCATCCTGGAGGATTAACGGGGGAGAAAGGCATTCACTGGGATTTGGGGTGAGCATGCCTCATGGAGAGTAATACCCAAGAGGAAGTTGCCTTTGCCAGGCAAAGGGGGAAGGAGAAAAGATGGGGTGGCCAGGCGAGGTGAGCAGGGAGGAGCTAAGGCTGGAGACCAGGGAGTGAGTAACAATGGTGTTTGAATGTGATGGGATGGGCTAGGTCCTATGGCACTTCCTGGTTCTGCTAAGGACTTTTCTTTTAAAATACTTTTATTAGGGGCTGGAGAGATGGCTCAGTGGTTAAAGAGCCCGGCTGCTCTTCCAGAGGACCTGGATCTGATGCCCTCTTCTGACAGAAAGGCATACATGCAAATAGAGCACTCATATACATAAAATAAATAAGCCTCAAAAAAGATACCTTAAAATTATAAAATATCTTTATTAATTCTGCGTTTTCCATACAGTGTATTTTGATCATGCTCTTAGCTCCTCCCAGCTCCACCATGACCTTCCTACCACCTCAACTTTGTGTCTTTTTTTAAAGTAAATATTTTAATTAATTCTTTGAGAATTTCATACAGTGTATTTTGATCAGACCCCAGCTCCTCCCCTCACTCATTCTGGATCCATCACTTCAGATTTTATATTTTAAAAAATTTAATAGCCCATCTACTTCAATTGGTACTGCTCAGTTATGGGTATGGGGCCATGCACTGGAGCATGGACAGCCTCCCAGGAGCCACACACTTAACCTCTCTCCCCCAGAACTCTCCATAGCTTCTCGGGGTGGGGGTTTTCAAACCCCTTTCCCATTCCTTGCTAGAATTGTGACTGGCTTGATCCTGTGCAGCATCCTGTGCAGGCAGCCACAGCTGCTGTGAGTGAACAGTGCAGCGTCCTGTGCAGGCAGCCACAGCTTCTGTGAATGCAGGAGTGCAGTGCCCTGTGCAGGCAGCCACAGCTGCTGCCAGTGCATGAGTGAATCGCCCTGTCATGTCTGGAAGACACTGTTTGCTCTGGTCCTCCCTGACCTCTGGATCTTAGCCTTTCCACCCTCTTCCATAGTGGTCCCTGAGACTTGGTGGGGTTGGGGCATAGATGTCCTATTTGAGGCTGAGCATGCCACTGACTCTCTCTACATTTTGGCCAGTTAAAAGTTTATATATTAGCCACTGTCCACGGCCCAAAGAAGCTTCTCTGATGAGGTCTGAGAGTGGCATTGTTCTATGAGTAGAGAGATGGGAATTTAGAGAGCAGTAGAATATTAATTCTACTTGGCAAAATAATAATAGTAGGTTCACCCTGGAGCTGTAGACTTCCCAATGCCTTGTTCTTGGCCAGACTTACAGTACCAGGCGTGTGGTTCCTCCTGCGGTGCTATGGACTCCTTCATTCAGGTCAAAGGCTTCTCATTCATCCCAAGATCAATAGGAAACCTTGAGGTAATAAAGGGGCTGTAGTTAGACTTTCTTTGGACTTACAGCCCCCGAATAACAACACAGAGACTTTATTATGAATGCTTGGCTTTAGCTTAAGCTTGTTCCTAATTAGCTCTTAAAACTTAAATTAACCTGTTTATATTAATCTATGTTTTGCCATTTGGCTCATTACCTCTCCTCGGTACCACATATCCGATTTCCTCTGTGGCTGGCTGGCCTCTTATTCTTTCCCAGAGTTCCTATCTCTCCCCAGAAGTCCTGCCTATCCTCTGCTGCCTAACTATTGGCCATTTAGTCCTTTATTAAGCCAATCAGAGGGTGCCTTAGGCAGGTGAGGAAGGACAGAGACACCTCTTCACTGGGTGCACAAAAAGATTATCCCAAGGCGGGGCAGCCAGTTCCTGCTCTTGGTTTACAGTGTCAGGATAGATCTCAGAGAGGAGCCGATTGAAACTGTCTGGGGAGATGGGTGGCTTGGCCAGCAGAGGCAGTGAATTTGTGTAGAAGTGGGTCAATCACAGTCGCAGGGTGGTTAAGGGCTCAGCTGTGGAGACAGAGGCCCTGGGTTTGAATTTCTGCTTTGCCCCTCAGGGACCAGCTTTTGACCACCACATTAGCTTCTCTAAGCCTTGGTCCCTTCATCTGCAAAATGGCCTGATGGGTTAACTTGGCGTGTGACATAATTGATACAGTGCCATTGTGCTCTCTCAGCACAGCGTCAAGTGTCGTAAGTGAAGTCTTCAGGACATGTTCTTTTTCTGTTGTTGCAAGGCAGGGAGACCTCAGGCTAGGTTGACCTCTGACCTCATATACACGTGCACACACGTGCACTCACCGAGCCCATGCTGTATAAGCTTTTAGGGGAACGGAGCACCGGTACGTGTATTTTTTCAACTGCCTAATAAAAGATGCAGAAACTGGGCAACAGGCCCCTAAATTCTGGTGAGGAGTGTGGTAGAACAAGCTCAGGGCTGCATCAGAGTCCTTCATGGACTTGGTACACATCAGGACGCCCTGCCTCCTGCCCTCTTTTCTAGCTCACTAATAGGAACAGCCTGAGGTTCACATTACAAGGGCATCTCTCCAGTTTATGCTCCTTTCTACAGCCCCTCAGGGACTTCTGTGAGCTTTGCAGCCTGAAATAAGGGCTCACACAATGTTGAGAAGTGAGCACTCTTGTACGGTAGAGGTATTCAGCCATGGCTGGAAATGCAACAGAGCTTTGTGGTTCCTTTGGCACTTAGAGCCTTGGCCTGGAAGAAGTGCAGCAGAAAGACAGACATGCTGGGAGGTCCCACGACTAAACTCCTGGCACTGACCAGATCCCCTGAACTGGCTAGTTTTCCATGCCACAACTTAGATTCACCTAGGCAGAGAATCTCAGTTGAAGACCTATCTAGGTGAGGTTGGTCTATGGGAGTGTCTGAGGGGGTTGTCTTGATTGTTAATTGACCCAGCCCACAGTGGGTGGCACCATTCCATAGGCTGGACCCTGAACTGTATTTCAGATAAGCAGCAGAGAGCAGGCAGACAGCATGAGTGCATTCATTCCTCTCTGCTCTTGATTGAGGATGTGGTGTGAACAGCTGCTTGCACATCTGCCTTGGCTTTCTCTCGACAGTGGGTTGTAACCTGGAACTGTGAGTCCAGTGAGTGGACTCTTTCCTCTCATGACTTGCTTTTGCTCAAGGAATTTTGTTGCGGTAACAGCAATGAAATCAGAGCAACTTTGAAGATAGTGCTGTTTAATGTGGAGCTTCATCCTACAGGTTTAAGCCATTCTATGAATGTATGTGGCGCTATTACTTTACTGACATAGAAATATGACAGGTCTGTTAATACAAAGCCAGAGGTAAATAATCACCTTTGTTGTGTTCAAATAAGAAAATTAGCCATACTTAAGTCAAATTAACATGAGAAGAGGGTGATAATTGAGGAGAAAACCAAGCAACTGATTAGCGCACTGGCGTGAATCCACTGGAAATATTTGTCTCAGCCCTGTTGGCGAGAGGTTTAAAGTTTGAGTGAATGACGTCTAGAGGGCACTGTTGCATGTTTTGCTGAGGCTGGGCTACAAGCATCTGAGCAGGATTCAAATAAATTTCACTACTTAAGATTACTAAAATTTCGAAAGTTTGTGGCGGGACCATTAACATATGTAGATTCACAAATAGGAAAAAATAAAAATCACCACTCAGAGGTAACTAGCATTACGGTGTGGGAAAGCCACCACCTGGGCATCTTCTCTGTGTGTCCATGCTGAAATGGCTCCACCCTCAAAACTTCTTCACTTGACGAGGAACCAATATAGTAAACCCCAGTCAGGGCCAATAAATATTGCAACACATTATTTATATAATTAGGTGGTAGTCAAAGTTAAACAGAAAGGTGACTCAGATCCCGTGGTTAAACATTTACATTGCCAAGGTTTTCCCCTCTTACAAACCATACTGAGACTGTCGTTGCATAATTTGGATTCATGTCATTCATAGATAGAGAACTGGTGTTATTTCAAATCAAAGGCGCTTGTAAGCTCCTGATATTGCCTACCAGAGGCTTGATGACTCAAAGTGTGGACACTGCCCCTCCCTGCAGTGACCGCCAGCATCACTAGGGATGGTCCCCCACCCCAGATCTCCTGGTTAAAAATGTCATGTAAAGGTTCCAGGGGACCTGGGTTTGAGAAGCCCAGGCTGAAAGCGCCTGCATTGCTTATGGTTCCCCCCGCTGCTCATGCCACCTGCTGCCCCGTGGAAGTCATTCCTAAAAATCATTTTCTGGGAAGGTGGATGAGGTGAGCGTGGCAGCGTGTTCCTTTCTGTTTCCTTGTGTATCTCTGATGTTTTCTGCATCCCACCTTCTTTTGCTTGATCCAGTCTCCATTTACTGATGGCCTGTTCATAGCCTTCATCGCTTTTATTTCATAATTTTTCCAAATGAATAACTTTGTCAGTTGAATTGACTTGTTTATTTTGGCCCAGTATGAAAGAAAAGTAGAAAACCACTAACATTTGCAAAACAAGAAGAGGGTAATAATTTTTGGTGCTTACCCAAAAGAGATTTTTTTTTTTATGGACACCAAATTTTGGCTGCTTCAAAAAGCAGTTTAATTAAGATCTACCTCATGTATTATGCAATTTGCTGGTTTAAAATGCGCGCGCGTGCGCGCGCGCGCACACACACACACACACACACACACACACACACACACACACACACTGGAATAGTCCCCCACAAAGTTCCATATTCCTTAGCAGCCATTCCCCTCTCTCCCCTTTAGCTCTTTGGTCTAGGAAAATGCTTTTCACATAGATGGCAGCCGCCAACAGATGCTCTTGGGACCTGGCTTCCCTCAGGTAGCTTTATGTTTTCAAGGGTCCTTCCTCCCTTTGCTTGGGTCGCTATTTCACCTCTTATAACCAAATAACAGTAATCGCTGCTGCAAGCCGGCTGACCTGATTTTAAACCCAGAACTCATGTGAAGGCAGAAGGAGAGAAGGGCTCCTGAGCGCTTCCCTCTAAGCTTCTCATGTGTACTGTGACATGCATGCACATGCACACATGCATGTGCACACATAATAATAATAATAATAGTAGTAGTAGTAGTAGTACTAATAGTAATAGTAATAATAATAATAGTAATAATAATAAAATAATAATAACAGCAACAACAGGCTCCTGATCACTTTCCTGTAAGCTTCTCATGTGTACTGTGACATGCATGCACATGCATGTGCACACACAATAATAATAATAACAGCAACAACAGGCTCCTGAGCACTTTCCTGTAAGCTTCTCATGTGCACTGTGATATGCATGTACATGCACACATGCACACACACACATAATAATAATAATAATAATAATAATAATAATAATAATAATAACAGCAACAACAGGCTCCTAAGCACTTTCCTATAAGCTTCTCATGTGTACTGTGACATGCATGCACACACATAATAATAATAATAATAATAATAATAATAATAATAATAATAAGCTCCTGAGGGCTTTCCTGTAAACTTCTCGTGTATACTGTGGCATGCACACACACACACACACACACACACACACACACACACACACACACACAAAATAATATAATAATAGTATTGCTATTTTTAAAATCACCCAATTATGGTAGTTTTACCAGCTCTTTAATTTCCCTTTACCATGTCTTAGTTATGTTCCTATTACCCAGATAAAACACTAGCCAAAAGAGCTAGAGTGTTGGCTCAGTGGTTAATAGCACATGCTGCTCTTACAGAGGACCAAGGTTCATTCCCAGCATTCATATAACAGCTCAGAACCATCTATATTAGTCTCAGGAGATCCAGTGCCCTCTTCTGATCTCCATGGGCACCAGGCATGCACGAGGTGTACATACATACATGCAGGCAAAACACTCATACACGTAAGATACATAAATTTAAAATAGAAAAACACAGACCAAAAGCAACTGTGGAGGAAAAGATTTACTTCGGCTTAAAGCTTGTAGTCCATCATTGAGAGAAGCCAGGGCAGGAAGCAGGAGGCAGGAACTAAGTCAGAGGCTGTGAAGGACCACAGCTCACTGGCTTGCTCAGATTGCTTTCTTACACACCCTGGAACCACCTGCCCATGGATATCATCAACCTCAAATGGCCTAGGCATTTCCACATCAAGCATTAACCAAGAAAATGTCCCTCAGACTTGGCTACAGACCGACCTTATGGAGGCATTTTCTCAGTTGAGGTTCCCTGGTCTCAGATGATGTCAAGCTGACCAAAAGCTGACCAGCACACATAACCTGTTTCCAGACTCCAAGGATTAGGATGTAGACATGTAGACAGCCTAGGATCCTTCTGCCTTACTTTTAATCGACAAAAATCATATATATGTATGGTGTACCACATATTGTTTTGATATATGGGTACATTATGGAATGACTAAATCAAACTTTTTGACGTACTTATTACCTCATATTCTGGTTTATGGTTTACACTGGAAAATTGCTGAGAGTAGGTTTTCAGTATGTAACTCAATATATTATGTTTCTGTACATTATGCAATATTATATACTAGTACAATATACACTGTATTACTGTATAGCATAGGCTATTATATATTGTGATCACTATGATGGGCAATCTGATCCATTTTGAGTTTATTTGGTATGCAATAGAAGGTAGAGAGCCTGTCTTCTTCTGACTGTTGGTGTCCATCTAACCTGGCACCAATGATTGAAAGAGTTCTTCACTGTGTGATCTCCTTTTGTCTTAAAGCATAGTATAAAAATGTGCCAACATAATCATTAAATGAAGTGGTCGCTCTAAGTGATGGTCAGATTTTACTTTGGGGGCATGCTATGCTTTATTCAGTCACTCTCCTGAATGTCAAAATTATGTGATCTGTGCACTTTTAAAAGACACGGCACAGGCATGGCCCCCTTTCTGTGATACATCCCTGATTTTGCATCCCTTTCCACCATCCTAGTGTTAGCATCTGTCGTTTTTAGTCCAGACTGTGGCTGCAGTCTTCCAAGCCCTCTCCCAGCCTCCTTTCTTCCTGCCTTCTGATCCCTCTCCCTACAACAGAGGAGACTTTGCAAAATGCAAATTGTGTCCTGTAACTGCCGCCCCTGCCCTTTCAGTAGATGCTTGTTGGAAGAAAGACAAAACTCTTTCACGGTGCCCCACTTTGTCTTCGGCCCAAGCTGATGCTGGCCTCCCTCTTGCTCACTCTATTCATCCACACCTGCTCCCTCTCCAGTTGTCAGAAAAGCCATCATTGCTCCCAAGGCAAGGCAATCCCCCTAATGAGGACAGACCTCTTATACCATAAAGTATCTTTCCTTTGCAGCCCCTGAGCATTGCGCTATCAGGAGTATTTATTGGATTTCATTAGCCTTGGCCTGCTGAGCTGGTCAGGTCCACAAAGACTGGAATTGAGTTTGCTTTTGCTCATCACCATATTTTCAGACCCCATAATAAGAACTGGTATGTTAAGAGAATCAGAAAGTGAAGTACATGTTCCACTCAGCATCAGACTTTTAATTCTGTTTATGGTATTTTTGATGGATGGGGTTTAAAAAAAACTACACATACATATGTAACTTAAAGAACCAATCTCTGTTCTTGTTAGAGCCATGCATACAAGCCCTTTCCCATTCCCCCAAATACAGAAACATTCACCCATCTTCAGCTTTCCTTCTTGTTTCGTTTGTCTAAGCTCTCTAATCCATCAGAGATTTATTCTGGCATACAGTGGCAATTAGGTAACTAGCTGCATTTGCTTCCCAAGGGTCAGCTGTGCCCCCAGCCTTTCCATCCTTCCCTTGCTGGTTTGCATTGGCCTGCTGAACACAGACCAATCCTTGGACATGCTTTGTTGGGGAAAAGGCTTGCCTCTTCCTTCACTGGTTGAGTTTTATTTATTGTACATTGGCACTATGCTTTAATATCTGGCAGTTTCATTGTATATGAAAATAAGTTTTTATAAAATAATACTTTGAGCTGAAATTTGAAATAAGGTTGACTAGACAGAACTATTGATTGACAGTGATGTATCATAATAAATATGAGCAGAGAATTCCTGTGTAGGGCACCCAGATGGGCATCCACTTGTGTTATAACCAACTGATGAGACTCATTCTTTGCATTCTTGATTCAGTAAGTAAAAGGTGGGATGCAGGTATTTGCATCTCTGGCACGTTGTCTGAAGATACTAATCCAGAGAGCACATTTTGAGACTGTATTTTCAAGCAGATTCTTGAGATAATGAATATGGCAAATATGAGAATAGCCCTGCTGCCTTTCCTAAGGTAATTCAGTGGTGTGTCTGCAGAGTTAGGATGAACCACTGCACGTGAACATCTTCCTGCTGGGGTCTCTGTTCTCTGTGTCACATCCCTGAGCCCCGCTGAGCCAAGCAACATAGCTGCCCCTGCCTTCTGTATGTCCATACAGCTGTCCTACTGACCGTAGACACTCATGCAGCCAGGCTCCCTTTGGTCCAAACCAGAGAGAGGTAAAGCAGAGTGATTCCCTTTGTTTGGGTGCTCATGATTTTCCTTACCTTTAGTGGAGAGAAGTTGCCAGAAACACAATAGGAAAGTGCTTTCCACTTCCCACTCCTGTGGCCAGTCAATGGCTCTTCAGTTCACACAAAGGGAGAGCTAATTGCTAACACCTGCTTCTCCTCCTGATTTCCCAATGCTTGAGGCCTGCTCCTTGACCCAAACCCTGCCATAGGTCTGTTCCATACAATGTAAATATGCGGTGTGTGCCTCTGTGAAGAAGGCTGCATCTTCCTGCAAGTGAGGGATGTGCTTTGCGAGAATTAAAGTGAAATATTCAGAGAGGAAAATCCACTGTGAGTTTATTCTTAGTAAGACAGAAGTCACAAGATATAAGTGATGTCGTTTTAGACCTCTGATATTTGTGTCTCTCGCTCTTACATTTCCCCTTGTCACTTTGGTGTTCCCCGACATCGTTCTGGATGCTCACCTGTCACCTGTACTTTTCCTGATGTCTAGGATGAACTGTTAGACCTGTCCACTCATCATCAAGGGTTTCCTGGGCCCCCATACCCTTCCTCAGCCCACCCTGGACAAGGCAGCCTGTGTTGAGTCTGGGCATGGGCACAAAGGCACGTCAGCTGTCATAGAGGGCCACTCTATGCCTTGATTCATTAACAGTTACATCAAAGGATAGTGGTAAATGCAACACTGGGAGTGGTCAGAGGGGATACCTGGTGACGGGACACAAGGTCACTGCCCTCCACTGGACAGGGAGCCTGATGAGGTGTAACTCCTGGGAAACATGGCACCCAGACAAGTTGAGACTGAGCGGGACTGGTGTGCAGTAACTCACTTTGACTGTTAACTATTGCCACTACCCCTTCCCCATTTTCATTCAACTTTGAATAGCAATGTATTCATGCTCAAAAATTCAGTGCGGAGGGATATACAAATGCTTGCCCATAGAAATGCCAGGTATATAAAATTTTGCTAACGGCCACACTGAAAAGAGTGAAATGAAGTTATTTAATACTGTATTTAACCCAATGTTAACACTGACAACACACTGCAAGCTGAACTCTGCATTTCAAATTTTGCTCAGGTTTCCACAGGTGACTAAGCATCTGTCACATGAGACAACACAGATATTTGGGGATGAATCCCGTGCATTTCCACCCTGAAGCTCTCCCTTCAGTTAGCCATTGATAGCAGCTAACTACCGTGCCTAACTGCAGATGACTAATGCATATACGAGCCCCTGGAAGCATGTACACATGAGTTGTAGGATGGCGGTCACTCCGTTGCATACCTTTTCTTTTTCACTTTATAGTGAATCTTAACGGTTCCTCTCATTACATAGGAAGCACCCACAGTGGATTTTTTGTTTTGTTTTAATTACTGCAGAGAGCAGGGTGTGGTGGGCCACTCTCAGGAACCTGGAGACTAAGGCAAGAAGATTGAAACCTTAAGGCCAGACTGGACTTCAGAGCACAACCCTGTCTCAAAGCAACAACAGAGCAGTGGGGCAAAGCATCTCATTTTGTGGATGTCACAAGTTGTTCTCTTTGTCCCTCCCGATGGGCGTTTAAATGGTTTCTGACACTTAATGCATCCAAACAATCTGAGCTGAGCTTTCAGAGGCCGTGAGCAGTGGGAGCTCAATCAGTGAGGCTTGAAAAATGACATTCTAGAAGAAGCCAACGTGGAAGAAGGCATGGAACCCAGGGACATGTGGTGGTTTGGGGGTGGTTTCTTGTGGATAAAGTGGCTGGAAAGTGGAGTGGCTGTGAACAGAGACTGAGGGAGGCAGCTGGGAGGGCAGAAGAACATGGTCACAATTGTCATCTAAGAAGCTTGGCCACCATCCCTAAGGGAGAGCCATCGAAGAAGCAGGAAAGTATAAATGAGCTAATAGGAGAAGGCAAACCGTCCACACTGGTGAATTCTGTTTTCTACATGTAGAAAGTATGAGGGAAACAGAAAAGTCACCTCAGAACACTATAGTAGCAGTTTACTGCACTCGGGATCTCAGATGGATGCTAAAATTGCTCAAACTCTAAGCAGAAAGGGATATTTGCATAGCCTCAGAACATCTCTCCAAATATTTATTAGTGGGGTGATGTTTTTACCACATATCCAAATATTCTTTGACACATCCTCCCCAGGAAGTGGGGCTTGATTCCACTAGACTTACAGACACATTTATAATGAGTAGAATTTGGAAAAGGAAAAGGAAATAATAGTCATTTTACTCAGGGAGAAACCTGGCTGATAGCACTTTCGCCACGTCAATCAAGGTAAACATTGTCTACAGTGCGTCACAGTGAGCTGGTGCATCCCTGGCCAACGCAGTCAGATGGGCGTGTCACCTCCATGGTATTCTTCCCTCCAACCTGTGATCCTGGGTTGGGTTCTGAAGCAGGAAATAGAGATTTTGTAGGAAAAATCAGAAACAAATCCACAGCTAAGTTAATATTATTGCACAGCTTGTTTGCTTTTTGTTGTTGTTTTGTTTGTTTGTTTGTTTGTTTGTGGGGTTTTGGGGTTTGGTTTTGTTTTTTTTGAGACAAGGTTCCTCTGTGTAACAGCTCCAGCTGTCTGGGAACTTGCTCTGTAGACTAGGCTGGCCTGGAACTCACAGAGATCCGCCTGCCTCTACCTCCCAAATGCTGGGATTAAAAGTGTGTGCTCCCCCACACACACATCTTAATTTTCATAACTGCACCCCAGCTGTTTATGGCACTAACATTAGGACGAACTAATTTTCATCCCCCTGTGGGACTATTCTGTTCATGTTGAAATACGTCTGGATATTTTTCTGGCATAAAAGGTTTTAAAAATCAGAAGAACAGCATGGTGCACCTTGTATCTTACTGGTGCTTTTACTGGAAAATGCTGGAAGGAGAAAAGGGGGTGACCAAAAAAAGTCACAGCGAGATGGTGGAGGGCTGGAAGGGAGCAAGAACAGCAGGGCTCCAGAGAAGTGGCTAGACAGGATCTCTGTTTGATCCAACAGTGGTTTCAATAAAGAAGGGAGAGATTGGGAAGAACAGGGTCATCACCATCGTCAGCCTCTGGAATTACATCAGCAATGCTGTCCTACAAAATGACATCAGTCTTGGAGAAGTGACAACAAACAGGAGGAAGAATCATTTTTCAGGGACGCTGTTCTGTTTTTAGACCTGTTGAATTTGGGATACATCAGGGAAATCGACCTATGCCCTGGACAACTGGATCTGTGGGCCTGCAGGTCGGGTGGAAGTCCCGGCTGAAACTAGTCAGGGGCAGCAATGAGTATGTAAAGGGTGCTTGAGGACAAGCCTTGTAAACTAGGGAGCTGGCCCAAGGAGAGCAGCTGTAGACGGGAAATGGCCTGGAACACAGATATTTAGAAGCTCAGCCCCAGGAGGTGTCATGGAGACTGGAGGGTGTTCAGAAAAATGGTGGCAGTGTTGTCCTGCCATTCAGAGATGGGCTCTAGTAGTGGGGTGTGGATGTTAGGACCTGAACACTGTCCTTACCATCTACCCATTGTGCACATTGTATGGCATGGGACAAGTTAGCCCAACAATGCTGTTGTTAGAGTTAGATGAGACACAGCCCGAATGTTGCTGTGTCCACAGTGCTCGGAGAATGCCCATAATGAAAAGCAAACTAGGCAGGGCTGTCCAGGGAACTATGGAAGAAAGGGATTCGAAAAGGGCATGCCTGTCACTCCACTACAGTGGCTGGTATCAGAAGGTGGGAAATGACAGGCACTGGCCAGGGATGAAAGCAACCTGGTGTGTATCACATCACCTTTGTGTATTACGGGGAGAAATGTCAGTGGTGCAACCACCATGGAAAACAGTGTAGCTGATCCTCAACAAGTTAAACACGCAGGTAGGATACGCTGAAGAGGCAGTGTCAGGAGGGTCATGGGAGTCACCCTAGGATTCAGCAATTCTACTTTCAGATTTAGATCCATACAAACTGAAAGCAGGGATCCTAAAACATACTCATCCACCTGCATTCTTGGCAATGTTATTCACCATCGCAGAAGTATAAAATGCAGTATATCCATACAGTTGAATATTAATCAGCCTTAAAAAGGGATGATGTTTTGAGAGACGCCACAGCATAAGTAAATTCTAAAAACAGTACATGGTGTGAAATAAGTCAGCGAGAAAGGGACCAAGTGTGTCATCCCATGTCTGTGAGTAGACAGTCCTAAAGATGGAAGCTAGATTAGGGGTTGCCAAGGACCAAGGGGAGAGGGAAGTAGGGAGAGATGGTTTAATGCTTACATGATTCCTGTTAGGATGACAAAAAAGTTCTGGGAACAAATAGTGGTGAGGACTGACTGCACAGTATCACGAGTGTTTCCAATGCTGCTCAGTTGCATAATGAATGATGGTTAAATCTGAAGTTGGGTATCACTTACAAAGGGCATCATGGTTAGTGCTGCCAAGAAGTCTCAGGAGGGCTAAAAAACATGATCTCTTGTGCTTTGAGACAGAAGGGCCATTGGTACTATTTCCAGAGCTCCTGTGACAGGAGAGAGGAAACAGAAATCACCTTGCAGAATTGGAGAAACAGCCTCAGTTGGAAAGACTTGCCCTTAAAGCCTGAGAACGTGAGTTGGGATCCCCAGAACCCACATGTAAAGCCGAGTGCATTGACACAGCCTATAACCTCAGCGATGGTGAGATAGGAGGCAGAGACAGGCAGATTCCCAGAAGCTTGAGGGCTAGCCAGCCTGGCCTGCCAGGCAAAGTTCCAGGCCAATGAGAGACTATATGTGCAAAATTCCAGGCCAACGAGAGACTATATGTACCAAGAGACTATATGTTCAAAGTTCTAGGCCAACAAGAGACTGTATGTACAAAGAGACTATATGTGCAAAGTTCCAGGCCAATGAGAGACTATATGTACAGAGAGACTATATGTGCAAAGTTCCAGGCCAACGAGAGACTCTATGTACAGAGAGACTATATGTGCAAAGTTCCAGGCCAACGAGAGACTCTATGTACAGAGAGACTATATGTGCAAAGTTCCAGGCCAATGAGAGACTCTATGTACAGAGAGACTATATGTGCAAAGTTCCAGACCAATGAGAGACTCTATGTACAGAGAGACTATATGTGCAAAGTTCCAGGCCAATGAGAGACTCTATGTACAAAGAGACTATATGTGCAAAGTTCCAGGCCAATGAGAGACTCTATGTACAGAGAGACTATATGTGCAAAGTTCCAGGCCAATGAGAGACTCTATGTACAGAGAGACCATATGTGCAAAGTTCCAGGCCAACGAGAGACTGACTATATGTACAAGTCAAGTTTACTGTGACACAGCCACATCTATCGTGTGCTCATTCGTTATGATGGTAGTTAAGTAGCTGCCACAGAGACGACCATATGGTTTGCAAAACTGAAAATATTTACTGCCAAACCCTCTGCAGGGAATTTCCCAACCCCTGGCTAGGAAACATCCCTGGTCTTTTAAGGAGTTGGGCTGCACTTTGGCAGACCACTGAGTCAGTAACAGTGCCTCCTCTAATAGGAAGCAGAAAAGACACAGTGTGGACACATAACAATGAATGGGAAGAGAGAGGGTACAAAGGCAAAAATTAAAATCAGATAAACCCTACTGATTTCTTTCTTTCTCCTTGCTGCCTGCCTTGGTCACTATGGGCAAACTATAGCTTGAAGAATGATTGTTGAGGAGGTAAGAACGGATCAAGGGAATCCCAGGTGTCCTTGCCAGCAGAATGTATGGGAAGCAGAACGGTTATAAGTCCTGATCTCAGGCTCTGAATGACCACTAAAATGGAGTTTATGGATATGGGACCGTAGCATCCCCCTTTCTCTTACTCTCTGGCAAGAGGAATTCTAAGTGCTTTTCACCCAAGCCTTCCCAGAAGTCTCACTAGTAAATCATCATCACATGGCCCTTGATGCTCGGAGGTTGCAAACTGTAGTTGGGCTGAGTGGTTCCTCATTCATGCAGGGTTATGCCCAGAACCCTCAGCTTTCAAACATTTGTTATTTTACTTGCTGGGACTGAGTTTTGAACTTACATTAAAGCCAGGGTCTCTAGTACTTCTATGGCACAAACTACACCAAGTTGGATGCCAATGTGACCTATGTATCTTCCTAATCATTGGGTGACATTTCCCCATTTCACAGGAGGGACCACTAGAGCTCACTGGGCCTGATGTTGCCCTATTGTCCCTGGCCACCAAAACCCTCAGAATGCTTTTGTATGTCTTTGTGGGCAGAACCCAATCCTTGGTGGATTGCAACCCACTTTGGACCTTGACTCATACTAGGATAGAACAAAGCTGGTTTCTGGACTCAGCAGATCCCTGTGAGTCCCTGTGCTCCTCATGTCCACCAGTCCCACTCTGATGGTCACTCTGGGTCCACTAAAGTAGAGTCTTCTTTCTCCAAGAACATCCTGCATCCCACACATTCTTGACAGTATAACCACCCAGAGTTCACTTGTCTACACTTTACCACTTACTTTATATCCTCATCAATAATTCATTATACTGGTTTAGGCACAATGACCCAGAAATGCAGCAAGTGTGAGATACAGTGGCTTCCCCAGTCCCCATCCATTCATGCTCATGAGACAAGCAGGTGGCACTCTGGTGACTTCTATACTTTCCAGGCTGCCTTTGATAATGGAGTCTTTGCTAGATTTCTGCACCCATCAAATCAGATGGGAAGGAATGTAGAAGCTATCCACCCACCTCTTGACTTAGGACCAGTGAGGAAAAAAAGGAACTATATCCCAGAGAGGGCTGGCAACTGGTGTAGATCACACAGCCCTGCAGACTCAGACCCAGAGGTGAGAAGGCCCTGGGTCTCCTGGGTCTCCTGGGTCTCCAAGCTGCCAGCCTGCAGCTCCTGCTGCCGCAGCCCCCTGCCTCCGGCCTGCCTCAGTTGAGGAGGCAGAGCCACCCCGCTGCGTTAAGTGCTTACCTTGGAGCCCTTTTCATGAATGAGGCCAGATGCGGCCTCCACATTGATCATTTCTGCCCTCCCCTTTTCTGCTTTCTGTTAAAGGCAGCCCCCCAGCTTCCAGCTGGCTCCTGTCCCCTCCCCCAGCCAGGAGAAGTTATTACATGAAGAGATCAGCTTACCAGTTTTCTTCAGAGCAGAGGCTGAGCTCGGAGCGCGGGGTAGTACAGTGAGGGAAGGAGCCAGGGAACCAGCGCAGTGCCTACAGTCCAGGCTGGAATCCCAGAGCCACAAGTGCATCTGCTAGCGTTCGTTCGTTCGCGCTTGGCGGCCGGCTTCTCCTCCAGGGTAGCTCTGCTTCTGGGTAATAATGTTTGTCAGCTACCTGTTGTTAGCATTGTTCCACACTGAGACAGCAGTGTTAGCAAGACCTGGGGGAGAGGTAAGCCAAACCAAATACACTATCTTGTCAGAAGATATCTGTTTTTGTCTGCATTAAATGTCCCCTTCTATCTATGAAGAGGGAGCAGGGAATAGGTTCTTGGGGTGTGCAAAGATTAACGCTTTTTATGACTTTTTTAAGGCTTTTCTTACAGGGAAACTTTTCTTCTTGAAGGATCCTGTACTTTCTAAAATCTTGTACTGAGCCTGCCCATGCAGTTACCACCCTGGGGACCTGGCATGGCCTGGGTGACAGATACCTATGGTATGCCTGCTTCTGTCATTTGCAGGGGTATGGGGGGGGGTGGTGCATGTCAGATTCTAGTAGGGTCTATTACAGATGCAGGAATTGCCTTCAAGGCATTTTTCCTCCTGTGCCTCAGAGGGGATCTGCATGCGTGAGAGATTGCCTTTCTTTCCTGCCGTGCCCTGCTCTTCTCTTTCTTCGCTTTGATGTGCATGGGTAAACCTATGTTTCACTTTCTGTCATGAGTGTGGAGAGGGAAAGCGGCAGCCAGCAGGGGCTACAAGTGTGCCTTGGTCCGCCAGGAAAAGGAGGCATGTTTTAAGGTCCATGGGGACAGCTTCTTATTGGTCTAGCCCGTGTTTTTGCTGGGTATGTTTCTGAACATGACTGATGCCTCCAGGAGCCAGTTTTCATGCAGGCAGAGCTTGAAGTATTGATCACTGATCAGGGAGAAAGGAACATTGAGTGTCCCCACCCTGCCCTGCAAATGAGCCGGCACCAACCTTCCCTCTTCCTCCATTCCCTCACTACTAACTCTGAAGGAAAGCCTCGGAGACTGGAGCGATGTAAATACAACCTTTCTCCTGAACTCATCTTCCTCTTTGAAAAGCCTAGTGACTGTATATATCTTTTAAAAGGGCCGCGAAGCCACTTCCTGGCTTTGCCTTTTGTTCACCTTGTCGGGAGCCAAGTGAGTCCTGAGAGCTAATGTAATGGCTTTTCTCCCTTCCACGCTTAGGGTGTGCGCCCCAACCCATGCCCACACTGCAAGGCTGAGGCGGGTCCCGAGAGCTTTCAGCTCCTGGGTCATTTGTCCTAGGCTTTTCGCCTGGTAGTTACCCAAGCCCTCTGTGCTGGGGGTAGTCTCTGAGGGAACGGAGATGCCCAGTAGATTAGGAATGCTGGAAGCTGAAAGCAGACCATTGGCCTCTGCTTGGAGTTGAAGTTTGCAACTTCCCTGTTGATTTTTTACTGTGTGGAGTAAATGACAAATGAGCCCACCTCACTCAGCCCGGAGCACTTAAGCAGGCGAGAGGAAAGCTCATATGGAAAATATTTCTATCACCGCTGCCGACACATCTGGTCAGGGGAGACCTCCGTACTGAGCAAATCACAGCACTGTGGCAGCCCCTCCGCGGTGTGCCAATTACTCTTATTAACAGCCAGGCAGAAGGCAGGCTTCAGTTACCTGCCCACAATGGGCTCCTGGGGAGGGCCACTCAGGAATGCATGTCCTGGAGCCTCTTACACAGGCCAAGGGCTCTGCTTCACCTCACAGTCAGCAAAGCAGGGGGGAATGAAAGCGGAGCACATGTACAAGCACATCCTTACTTTGATGGTGTACAGAGAGTGTACAAACTGGCTTTGGAGTTCAGGTATGTATGCTGAAGCCGAGCAGCTAGAAAACCCAAAGAGAGGTAGCGAGATGCCTACTCTGCTACCCCTGGCACTGCACTGCTGTACCATAAAAAGACCTCCCTGTCCCTTTTCTTTATCTTAGTCATGTGTGCATGTAAGTGTGTGGATGTTTCTGTGCAATTGGCTTTGTAAATGCCTGCACAACTAGGTGATGGTATAATTAGGATGCCTTTTGCTTGTTGGAAGTGAAATGATGAGGAAGGGACGTGATTGGGTCCCCCATCCCTTAAAAGAGAATGTCATTTATATAGAGCTTTGAAGTATGTGGCATTTTATAGGAGCGTATTTTTTATTGCCATGTTACTTACAAACACATACCCATAAACATGGGGCGGCATCCTTAAGTCACCACAGTTCTCTTTCCTCCTGCCTGCCCACGGGTTTTCTTGCAGGTTCTAATTATCTTCCTTTTGCATGTTCCTTAAAACACATAGGAGGAAAGGAAGAAAGGGGAACAGGCATTGTCCCCCCAGGCTGCTGAGCCGGCTGTGTCCTCAGCCCAGGGCTGTGAGCCAAGCAACAGAGCTGGGACCAGTTTGCAGAACCAGTTGTCTTGGCTGTGAAGTCTTTCCAGATAAATGGGGGCCTGGAGGTCCACAGGTGGGGGAAGCAAGTGTGTGCAGAGAAAGTCTCAGGTGGCTGGCACTGTGGGCATAGGTACTTGTCATTCAAGGACAGAGCAACCTGGTATTAGGTCAGTGCATGAGTTGGAAAAAAGCTGTTGTTGCCTTTGTTTCTTGGTTGCCATGGCATTGAACTTAGAGCGTTTGGGTCACTAAAATGTCATTGCCCCCAACAAGATCAGAATAGTAGCCATGTATACTTGTACACAATGGTACATCCTCTGAAAGACTGTAAAACACTCGTTGAAGTCGGGCTGGACATTCAGTGCATTTTTTTAAAGTTTTGTATTTATTTGTCGGGGGGGGGGGGGGGGGGGGGGGGGTAGACATATGCACATGAGTGCAGTGCCTACAGGAGCCAGAAGAGGGCATCAGATCTCATGAAGCAGGAGTTACAGGTGGTTGTGAATCACCTGACATGGAGTGGGGTTCCAAACCCAGATATTCTGCAAGAGCAGAGGATCCTCTTAACTGCTGAACCATCTCTCCAGCCCTTGGTGTGATTTTAAAACATGCTTTCTTGGCATTTAGTCCCCTGTTTCTAATATTGGGCATGGAACCATGGCCCTTGCTCCTGTGAGGCAAGAACTCTACCCCTGCACCCCATTCCCGGCTGTTTTGCTACCTTTGTGAGTGTAGAAAGCATGCCAGGATGCAGTGTCTGTGTGGAGACAGAGGAGAGGGGGGCACTGCATGTTCTTCCTTATCCAACAAGACCAGTGAGATCCTGTTGTGTGAAGGGAGGAGGAAGTAAAGGCAACCAGAAGCCCGTAAGGGTCCGTGTACTGTGCTGAGACCATGTCAAAGGACGTTACATTAATTTTGGTAAAGCAATGTGGCAATACCTACCCAAATTAAAATATATATATATTTGGTCTGCTAATGGTTGCAGATTTTCCTTCTGTGGTGATGAAAATGTTTTGGAATTAGGTGGTGTTGGGGTAGTTGCACAAATTTGTGACTATACTAAAAACCCTTGATGGTTGCGCGCTCTCTCTCTCTCTCTCTCTCTCTCTCTCTCTCTCTCTCTCTCTCTCTTTCTCTTTGTGCTGGAGAATAAACCTAGAGCATCATGTATGGTAGATGTTTAACCTACCACTGAGCTACACTTCCAGCCCCAAATTACATGCTTTAAAGAGTGTGTGTGTGTGTGTGTGTGTGTGTGTGTGTGTGTGCGCGTGCGCACAGATAGGCATGCCTATGTGTGTATGGGTGTATGTGTGGAGGTCAGAGGTCAATGTCAAGCATCTTCCTCTCCCTCTACTGTACTTTTGTTATTTTAATTTTGAGATTATAATTTTCTTTAACTCTTACTGATTCTTTGTAGATTTCATATCATGCATTCTGACCCCTCTTATCTCCCTCCCCATACTATGGCATCTGCCCTCTGTCCTTGGGACCTCCCACCCAAATCAAAACCAAATTTAAAAGAAAAACCAAAAACCAAACAAAGCCAAAGAAGAAGAATCTGTTATAGAAGCTGTAGTGTGGCCTTTTGAGTCACACAGTTTACCCTTTAGTCCATTCATCTGGCAAGTGTTGTTCATGACCACAAGTCATTGGTCTGGCTGTAGGCCTCCGGTTTCTGCTACACCACCAATAATGGGGCTCCTCTCGGATATGCTGTTGTTGTCCTGTTACCATAGAGATCCTGCTGTTTGGGATCTATAAATTCATCCTCTTTACATGCTCCAACAGTTCATAGATTTGCTGGATGTTGAAGTGGACCAACAATAGCCCTGGTTCTGGGCCTGGGTGGTAGCTGGGTTGGTCAGACTGCTCACTTGCTTTCCCTCATCTTCACTACCTGGGGAGCCCTCCAGCTCTGCCTCAGAGAGCTCACCCAATGCAGCCTACAGCAAGGAGCAGGACCAGTTCTCCTGCTCTCTCAAATTGGGTCCCTCACACTCACATCACCAGGGGCAGCTCTTTTGTTTTGCCCAAGCAAGTTGCAGGGCCCACTCTCCTGATTGCTGTAAGGGGAATATGTGAGAGGGTGGGGTCAGTGTGCTGCCCAGGCTAACTGCAGGGCCGGCTCTCCTTGTGCTGCAGCTGGTGTGGGGCAGGGCTAGTTCTCCAACTCTAGTGACCCCAGGGTCAGCTCTCTTGTCTGCCACAGATAGCAAGGGACAGAGGAGGGAGGGCATCTTTTCTTCATCTGTGTCACCTCATGGCAGACGAAGGGGGCAGGGTCAGTTCTCCCACTCTCAGGCCCTCAGGGGCAGCTCATCTGTTTCCCTGACCACAGGGTCAGCTCTAGTGTGCTTCTCAGGTGAGGTGCATGCCTGTGATGAGGGGTGGGGCCATCTTTCCCAAGTGCAGGGGCAAGCTCTTCCAAGATCATAGTTTAATTACTTTTCTTCCTTCCCTTTCCTCCCTCCAAACCCTCCGACATACCCCTCCCTGCTTGCCTTCAAATTCATGACTTCTTTTTTTTTTCACTAATTTTTATTACGTGTGTGTGTGTGTGTGTGTGTGTGTACACATATATATTCCTCAATATAACATGTTGAGTCCATATGTTGTTACTTGTATGTATGTGTTCAGGGCTGACCATTTGGCACTGGACAGCCAGTTGGTGTGCTCTTCCCTGGGGAAGCCCACCTCTCCCACCCTCAGCTTTCCTCAGTTGCCCATAGTCCTTTGTGTAGGGTCGAGGCCTCATGGGCTTTTTTCCCTGTGCAGTTTGACATGTGCATTGGTGATATCCTTGTCTAGCTCTTAAAATTCTTTATTCTTTGAAAGTTTCACACATTATATAATACATATTGACCATACCCAGCCACCTCTACCTCCCTTCAGCTCCCCCTAGTGCCTTCCATCCCATCTGCTTCCAACTTGGTATCCTCTTTTTTTTTTTTTTTTTTCCGTTTTGTTTCCAATAACCTTGAGTCCAGTCAATGCTGCCTGTGTGCACATGGGCATGTAGCCCTCCACTGGGACAAGAACAACCTGCTAGCAGCCACATCCCCAAAGGAGAGTTGACTCTCCCTTCCTTGACAACCATCAATTGCCAGCTGCCCCCTAGGGGAAGGGCAGGCTCTCTCACTGAACCTGGAACCCACTGATTCAGCTAACCTGGCCGACCCATGAGCCCTTGAGATCCTGCTGCCTCTGCCTCTGCCTCTGCCTCTGCCTCTGCCTCTGCCTCTGCCTCTGCCTCTGCCTCTGCCTCTGCCTCTGCCTCTGCCTCTGCCTCTGCCTCTGCCTCTGCCTCTGCCTCTGCCTCCGCAGTGGGATTACAGGCACCTACCACCATGCCAGGCTTTTCAACATGGGTGCTGAACTCAAGTCCTCATGCTCTGCCAGGAAAGCACTTTACCGACTGAACCTTGTCCCCAGCCCCATTTTCAAGGTTCCTCTTGACCCTCAGTCTCTCTTTCTTCTCTCCTCATGTAAAGCTATGGTTCCCAGTTAGGCATCCTCCATCCAGAATCATCTGTATATGTTTATAAATGGAAGGCTGTGTGCATGTGTGTATGAGCACATGTGTGCCTTCAGTTCGTACATAATAACAGTTCTTCCTGTACTGACCTCTTCCTGCCTGTTAGCCTATTGCAATTGCAAGGATCTTCTAGAATGGTAAGTTGAGTCAGAACAATGGAAGTAAACAGTCTCAACTCCTTCCAGACTTGGCTGGGAGTGCTCCTAGTATTTCACTACTGAGCATGAGGTCTGCCAGATAGGCTAGGAAGATAATGCCGTCCAATTATAAGTTCCTATCCATGTTTTTATCAGGAATGGTTGTTGAATTTTATCAAACTTTGTTCACCTTCATCAAAGTACTCATGTACCTTTTTCCTCAGATGTGTTTACATAGTGATTCTATGTGGTCATGGACTGTCTGTGTTTTTACAGTTACCCGTCTACTGATTTGCTTGTTAGGTTTGATGTATTCATTACCTTTGCTACTTGACTTATGAATATTGCATTGTTATCTTTTATAAATCCATGCCATTGGCTTATGGCGATCTTTAATTGTGCTAGCCCAGAGTTTTATAAAATTCAAAAGGCTATCATCTGCTCACATGCTTTGAAATAGTTCAAACACCAGAGGAATTAACTTTTTTCTCAAAGGATTTTTAAAATGAATCATAAAACCACCAAGGCCTTTTGTAGAGGCATGGTCTTTTGAGTAGTTATGTGTTTAAAAAAATGACTCTTGTTCCTATAAAAGGTGCAGCACTTAATGTGTATAGGAGAAAATGCATACTGTGGAAGCAGATTGTAAAGCAGGATAATTAGCTGTGGACATTGCCTGGCTAGCAAAACCAGGCATTCCTAGCACTGTACACACTACCAGGTGTTCCCTACAGCCTGTCTTCTCTCCTTCAGACAAAAACATCACCTGGAAATGTATGGTTACCCTACCATTGCTTTTCAAACAATAATCACAGCTAATATGTATGTGGGGTAATAGTATACACCTATAATCCCAGTACTGGGGAGGCAGAAGCAGACAGATTTTTTTGAATACAAGAAAAGTCTGGTCTACATAGCAAGTTCCAGGACAGCTAGTACTACATAGTGAGACCCTATCTTAAATAATATAAAAATAGTGGTAGTAATAATTACATATATATATATATATATGTATATATGTATATATATGTGTGTGTATATATGTATATATATATAGAGAGAGAGAGAGGCCATATTACTTGATTTTGTTTAATTTTAAATTGTATAAACATGATCTTTTGACATTGTATTCAGCTTGATTTTTCACTTAACATGAATGGTACATGCAGCTATGGTTCTTTATCTTAGCTCAACATAGCTTGAGTATGCAGAACTTGCTATATGTAAATCTAGCATCATTCTTACTATAAATGCTTGTTTTTTTGAATTTAGGGGTTTTTTTCTGTGTACTAATGTTTTGCCTGCCATGTATATATGTGCACTGCATATGTGCCTGGTGCCCTCAAAGGACAGAAGAGGGCACTGGATCCCCTGGAATGGGAATTACAGATGATTATGAGCTACTGTGTGGGTGCTGGGACTCAAACCCAGGTCCTGTGTAAGAGCAGCAAATGCTCTTAACTAATGAGCCATGCCTCCAGCCTCAAATAATTGAGTTTTCTTATTTGTCTTCCTGCTATAAACATTCTGCTATGAATGTTCTGGAACATGTGTCTTCATAAAAATCAGCAAGAATTCCTGTAGCAGATGCCTACAAGTTTCATTGCTGGGTCATAGAGCATGCATTTGCTTACCATAAGATAATGGTCATAGAGCATGCATTTGCTTGGCATAAGATAATGGTCACAGAGCATGCATTTGCTTAGCATAAGACAATTCCAGGCTGGCTTCTGCAGTGATTGTATCTATTCTCATGTCTCCTAGAAGTGCAGGCAAATTCTCAAGGATGCATCATCTTCCCAATATTTGATGTTATAGAACAGGTTAATTTTACTGACGTGTTAGGTATAAAACAGTATCATTTGGAACTGGCATTTCTCTGACCATTAACTATTGCCATGTAACCTGTGTGTGTGTGCACAAACTGTCCATACTTCTTCTGCAAGATGTCTAGCTCTATCTCCTGGTTTTAATTTGATTTTTGCTATTTCAGCACCAAGTTAGGGGTTCATTACATAGTTGGATTATGAGTGCTTTGCTTGTTATATTTAAATATGCATGTTATTTGCTTGTAATGTTTTTCCTATAGCTCATATTAAAATTTTATAGTATTTTTGCCTTTACAATGGGTCTCAGTTTTAGTATGTTTAAATGTAAGCTTAATTTCTTTATGTTAATTATTTCTATTTCCTAAGAAATTATTTCTAAGGATATAGAGGTAATCTCTTACATTGTTTTCTAAAATTATCAAAGTCTTGCAAATCATATTTAAAAAAACATTGAAATTTATTTATCTACATGCGTTTGTATGTTGAGCATATTCCCCACCCATACTTCTCTGCCCTCCCTTTTCTCCCCTCTCCTCTCTCTTGTTGGTCTCCTCTGTCCCCTAGACAGTCACACACACACACACACACACACACACACACACACACACACACCACCCTGAGAACCACAAATGAAGGAAAACAAACTCTAGTAGGTTAATTCACTTAGTATGCTGATACACAGAACTGATTTTCCTAAGTTCTGTGAATAAAGATCTGTTTTCATTGTGTCCTTCACTGATAGGACCATTTATTGAATAGTCTCCTGTTCAGCATATCTACACCAAAAGTACAGTGCTACCTCTGTCCAGTATCAAGTTCTCATGTGTGTTTTCCTCAGTCTCTGTGTCCTCTGTTGACCACCTCTCTGCCTTTGCATTTATAACTACAGTTCTTAGTTCCTTGACTTTATAGCCAACCTCACTCTGTAGACCTGCCTCTCCATCTGGCTCTTGGGAGTTGTTGTCACTTTATGTCAATATTTGCTCTTCCTAATGAAATTTGGAGTGGTATTGTCAATTTTTCTTGAAAATCCCTTGGAGATTTTTGTCAGATTTATATTAAATCTGTAGCTCTGTATGAGGACACTGATATCACTTAAATATTGAGACATTCTATCTATGAACATAGTATATCCTTCACATTTGTTTATGTCTTTAAAGATTTTCAAGAAAATGTATTTTTTTAGTTTCTAAGTACATAATTATCTGTAAATAATGACCATTTTGCCTTTTTCAATTCTTATATGTTGCTACTGAAAACAGCTTACTATAATTTTTTGCTTGCACACTTTGTCAGTTTGATAATGCCTTTTTAAATCCTACTCTGTCAAGATAATGAACTTTTTATGACTAGGTATTGAATTTTTTTGAGACAAGTTCTCAATATATAGCCCTGGCTGGCCCATAATGCTTTCCATAGACCAGGCTGACCTTTTAACTCATAGATAACTGCCTAATTTGCCTCCCTAGTGCTGGGATTAAAGGCATGCTACTCCATCTCTGGCTTTAGGCATTGGATTTTATTTGATATTTTCTGTCTATTAATCTGTTAGTGTGAGAAATTGCTGTTTTGGTTATATCTGTGAGTCTTTAATGGCCGAGCCATCTCTCCAGCCCACATCTTGTAAGACCTCATATATGATGGTTATTTTTCACTCTTGTGTTTTAAAAAATTGACATGACCTGTGCATTATCTAATTAAAAAATAAGTAGGGAAAGTTGGCTCTGTTTTTCTAATCCCAATTTAACTTCTAACTTGATTATACTGTGGTCAGAAAATGTGATGTCTGTGATTCTGAGATGTTGAAAGTTGTTGCTTTATGGCTTGTTTTATGGACAGATTTTCTGTAAACATTATGAGAGTTATTTGAAGAAAATGTTCAGTTTGATGCATATTTATTTATAATTGAGTATTGGAGCTTTAAGATACTTTTATAGTTTTATGTAGGAGTTAAGAAGGTTGGAGAAATGTACTTGTTCATAATGAAGTATTAAGGGGTGTGTGTGTGCGTGTGTGCGTGTGTGCGTGTGTGCGTGTGTGTGTGTGTGTGTGTGTGTGTGTGTGTGTGTGTGTGTTGGCTGTCATTCCTCAGGAGCTATCCACCTTGTTGTCTGAGACAGAATTTTTCACTGGGACCTGGGGCTCAACAATTTAGAGATCCCCTGGCTTTGCCTCCCTAGCAATGAGGGTCCCTAAATTGTCAAGCCCTGGGTTCCAATGAAAGATTACCACTAAGCTCTGCTTTTTACATGGGAACCAAACTCAGGCTTCCCTGCCTATGTAACATGCATTTTACCAATTGAGCTACTTCACTGCTGGTCTGTTAAAATTTTCACTGATGCAATAATTGTACCTATTTGTGGGATACATACAATTTGTAATGAGCAGATCAAGATACTTGGTATATACATCCCCTCAAATATTTGTCTTTTCTTTGTGTTGGGCGTTTTCAAAATCCTTTCTATTAGCTATTTTGAATTATACGATTAATGTCAACCATAGCTATCCTACTGTGTTGCAGAATCTTAGAACTGTTCTTCCTATGCAATTACATTCCTGTCTCCATCAGCCAGCCTTCCTCCATCCCTTCCACCCCACCCTTCTAGCCTGTGAAAACCAGTATTCTATCTACTTTCATGAGATCCATTTTTAAGCTCGCACAGATAAGGCAGCCCTTGCCTCTTTGTACCTCGCTTGTTTCCATTAACATAATGTTTTCCAGTCCCATCCAAATTGCTGTAAATGGCAGCTTTCATTCCCTTTAGCTGAATAAATAATACTTCACTGTATATATATGCCACATTTCCCCTACCCATTCATCCATGGCTAAATACCTAGGTTAATTCCTTTTGTGAATAGTGCCACAATAAATAGGGATGTAAAGGCTGGAGAGATGATTCAGAGGTTAAGAGCACTGACTTCTCTTCTAAGGTCCTGAATTCAATTCCCAGCACCCACATGGTGGCTCACAACCATCTGTAATGAGATCTGGCGCCCTCTTCTGTACGTAATAAATAAATAAATAAATCTTTAAAATATATATATATATATATTTAAAGGGCTTGGGGATTTAGCTCAGTGGTAGAGCGCTTGCCTAGCAAGTACAAAGCCCTGGGTTTGGTCCTCAGCTCTGGCAAAAAGAAAATAAATAAATACATACATACATACATACATACATACATACATACATAGGGACGCTTTGATGTGTTCATTAAATCAAGGTTATAGATAAAATGGCTCATGCCTACTGTATCTTTACTAGTGTTTATGTGTCTTTGATAGTTGAAGGAAGCTTGTTGAGATCTCCCACCAGATTGTTTACTGGCCTGAAAAGGGATGGGCCATGGTCTCTGTTTCATGAGGCCGTCCTGTTCTTTGTGCTGAAGGCCACAGGTGTTCAGCAGCTCCTCCTTCTCATTGTACCAGTCGCTTCTGAGTTTAGAATGTTTCCATGTTTGCAGTGGTCTGTCTCAGTAGTCCCTTACACCGAGGTTTCTTGCCAACGTAAACTCTCACATCCAGAAATTCCTCAGAGATTTATCTGCTGACCACATCCTTTCTTGTTTTGTAGTTGTTGTTACATGTGTATTTTCCCTGCCACTCCCAGGGAAATTTTGAAAGGGAAGAGGAAGATAGATACCCTTGTCTGACCCTGTAAGATGTACGTGGGTCCTTTCCCCCCCTCCAAACAAAACTTTATTGGAGAAACAGTTTTTCTAGACTTCTGTTGTCTCATCTACAAAATAGGATGATGGTAATATTGATCTCAGTAGGTGTTCATATAATACAGTATAATGTAATAGTATAATTAATATCATGCCAGTGTTAGTAGGATGGTGTAGATGGACCATGGTAGACTACAAAGGCTTATGCAAATGTGAAGAGCGGCCTTCAGCATCTCCCTTTAACTTTCCCTTCCCACACTTGCACCATAGGAAAGTGGCCCATGTGGCCGAGCTAGCATGGGAAGCACAATTAAAATTCAGTTTGCACTTTTCCACACTATCGCTTGCCAACCAACTACTGGGCATGTTAGTACACAGTCCTGTGTTTTGAGGCTGGATGGACAGATGGCTCAGTTCATAAAATGTTTGCCTTCCAGCCGTGAAAGCCGAGTCCAATCCCCCCAACCCACATAAAAATGCCTGGTAGCAGGCTCTTGTAATCCCTGCCCTGGGAAGGTGGAGATTGACAGGAGGATCTCTGGGAGAGATGCTCCCCAACCCCCAATTCCCTGTACCCTGCCCATCAATGCCTGAGGCAGGTGGAAGAGCTGGCCCTGAGGTCATAAGAGCTGGAGAGCTGACCCTGCCTCGCATCTGCTGCAGCACTCTGGAGAGTGGCCCCTACACCTCCTCTGGGCAACATAGTAGAACTGTTCCTGAAGGTGTAGGTGTGGGAGAGCCAACTGTGAAGACAGGAAAGCCAGAGAACCGGCCCTGCCCCTTGCTCATAGCTGCAAGGGTGAACTACAGAACCAGAGTTATATATTGTCCCACCCCAACATTCACCCCATCTTGACCTGCTGGAGCACAGTGTGTGTGGGGGGGGTGTCAATCCACAACACAGGGCAGCAATGGGGTGTCCACAAAGAATCCTGGTGAGGGTCCAGTGTCGATAGTACAGCAGAGGCCACAGGCCTCAAACCAGACCAATGATTCTTTTTGATGAACTCCTGCATATAAAAATGTATGGATGGGGTTGGGGATTTAGCTCAGTGGTAGAGCACTTGCCTAGCAAGTACAAGGCCCTGGGTTCGATCCTCAGCTCAAAAAAAAAAAAAAAAAAAAAGTATGGATAAAGGGATTTACTGCATGACTCACTGCATCACACTGTAGCTTCCATGATGAGATTTTCCTCTTCTTCCTTCTTTCTGTTTCTTTCTTTTTTTCTCTTAAATTTTATTTTGTTTTATTTTGGGGTAGAGAGGGAGATGAGTAGAATTGGGAGGCATGATGTGAAAGACACAAAGAATAATTTTTTTTAAAGCAGCTTGAGGAGGGGGGGTTATCTGGCTTACAGGTTATGTTGATCAAGGGAAACCGAGGCAGGAACTCAGGGCAGGAACCTGGAGGTGATAACTAAAGCAGAAACCATGGAGGAGCACAAATTAATGGCTTGCTCAGCCTGATTTCTTATATAACCTGGAACCACCTGCCAGGTATACACCACTGCCCACAGAACTGAGCCCGCCTCTGTCAACCATTAGTCAAGAAAACGCCCCACAGACACAGGCCAGTGTGTCTCATTTGAAATGAAAACATTTCTCAATTGAAGTTCTCTTCTCAGATGACCCTGGAGGTGGTTATCAAACAAGTTGACAAAAAACTAACCAGTACACACCTGTGTATATACATGCATATACATACGTATTTACATATGTACACACTAGCCAGTACACACCTGTATATACATACACATGCATGCACATACATACATATTTACATATGTACACACTAGCCAGTACACACCTGTATATACATACACATGCATGCACATACATACATATTTACATATGTACACACTAGCCAGTACACACCTGTATATACATACACATGCATGCACATACATACATATTTACATATGTATGCACACACACACACACACACACACACACTATGCACACACATGCGTTTTAAAAAGTCGTGTTTTATAGATAAAAGTATTATTGTCTAAAAACAAACCCTACCATGGACCACTTTTCTTCTTTTTGTTTTCTTTACGTTAACTATTGACACTCATACTCAATTAGCCATTTCTCCTACTAAAAGATGTTTTGACTTAATCCTATTTGCTGATTCAGCCGATTATATAAATTTATTTACTTTAGCTTAGAAAGTTAATGTGAATCTGTAGAAAGAATGCTACAGTTTCAACACAGGCATGTTTAAAGGACAAAATGAGTATTTAATGTAAAACAGAGTGGTTTATATTAGAATATATTGAAGTTGGTCAACCTATATTTTTTTTCCTTATTTCTACATTCCCACAAAGCAAAATGAACAACTTTGAGTTATACCCAATGTCTATGTTTTTGAGTACTTTTGTGTATGGAAGGTTTCATGCTGTGTGTTAGAAGTACCTAAGGTAGACCTGAGTGACCTCCAAAGGTTGGCACTAAGAAGATGTTAGTGAGAGCTGTCTGTCATGTGAGCTACTCTAAATGGAAGGGTCAGGACCAGCCCTGCAAAGAAAACAGTATATGAGGTGGCATTGAGGAATGCTTCCAAGTGCCACAGGCAGATACTGAGGAGGCATCCTAAGCCTCAGGAACAATATGGACAAAGAAAGTATTGAGTCTGGGAAAGCAAGGGCATATTTAGACAATGGCAGTTTTGTGCCTCTTGGCTGGAACATTAAATACCCACAGGAGAAGATAATGCATGTAGGCTGGAGGACATGTTGTTCACAATACAACCTCAGCATTCTAAATAAAAAGGATTGAGGGGAGGTTTTTGTGGCCAAATATACCAATTTTTGAAAGTGTTCCATGGCAGCTTGTAAAGAGAGACTTTACATTTGTAGTATAAATACAGACATGTGTAACGTGTGGGCACCCATCCATATAATTACGCCATTCCCTTATTCTGTTTGGATGTGTTCTCAGATCTCCTAGGTTCTCCGAGAACTCACTAAGATCAAATGATTTCCCAAATGCATTTCAGCTTTAAAATTGTCTGAGCTACAAATGTAGACTGTGAGCCCCTGAATAGTGTTAGAGCCCTCAGTACAGAGGGCACTTAAAACCCATTGGTTTGAAGGCATCCAGATCTCAGCTCGAATCGCTGGTCCTCTGTGTTTCTTGCTTAGCTGGGTTGGATAACTCCTTTAAGCATCACTTAGCCTCGTTATTCAAGTGGGGGAAGCATGTCAGCATCAGTGGTGGGGAGATCGAGGAGAGTGCCCCCCCACAGATGTATTTATGCAGAGCAAAGGCTCAGTGGGTAGCAGCTCTCAGGGTTGGAAACAGCAATGTCTGTGTCTCTTATGGTCTGACTATGAAATCCCTCCATGGACACATTCAATTACTCCTTCTTGTAGTACTTACTCTCTAGGGATGTTCTGGAAACTTTAGCATGTGAGGCTAACCTGAGGGAACTAGGTCATCGGGGCATGTCTTGGGGGTGGCATTCTGTCCCTGGTTTCTCCTGGTATCTTTCTACTTCATGCCTACAGTGAGGTGAAGAAACTCCCTTGCCATGTGCTCCTACCAGCATGGCAGACAGAACCTCTGAAACCACAAGGCAATACAAGTCCATTGTCTTTTAACATGTTCTTTCAGATAATTTGGTCATAGCTACACCAAAATAACTAATAGAATCTCAAAAGCCTAGCATAAGGGGAGTAGGGGAGTTAGGAAATGCTGTTGGCGGGGGAGGTGTCAAATTAAAGCACAGTGTAGGGCTGGGAAGATGATGCAGTTGGTAAAATGTTTGCTACCCAGGCCTGAAGACTTGAGTTTGAAGCCCAGGACCCACACTTTTTGAAAAGCCAGGCATGGTGGTGCGTGCTTATAATCCCAGCACTGAGAAGATAAAAAAACAGATGGGCCCCTGGAGCTCATTGGCCAGCCAGTCTAGAATACTTGGTGAGAGACCCTGTCTCTAAAAACAAGTAGAAAGTACCTGAGATGCACTCATACACACCAAAGTTGACCCGGGCCTATACACCCAGAATATAAAGTCAGTGGGTTGAGAGATGCTTACAGGATTGGGAGGGGACAAACATCCCTGACAATAAAAAAAGAAACAAAGGACCCCAGAGAGGGGAATTTTACCAGCAAGAAACCAAGATGTGCTTCCAGATTCCTTTGGCAAATCTGACGACCATCAGAGGCTCAGAAGGAAGAGACAGGAGGAGAAAAATGTCTTGGGTACTTTAAGCATGGGAAGGTAGGGGTATATTGTTGCTAAGGGAGAGAGAACAAAAATGAGGTTCCTAAGGCTACAAGTTGGTCATATCATCCCAGTTGGTGGAGCACAGAGCTAGGAAGTCTGTATGATTTTCACAGCAAAGAGCCTTAGCTGGAACTTTGATTAAAACACTCCCTTCACTGGAACCAAAAAGATGTTAAATACAGTTCTGTTGTATGGATGACAGGGAAGGATGCATGGAGATCATCTGGTCCATTGCACTCATTTTACTTAGGAGGCACAGAAATCATTGAGAAGATTTATGGTGTGCCCAGGACTACTGCATGGGTTAGCCCCAGTTGGACAGTGAATGGTCCAAGAGCAACTGGATCTACAGAAGCCAATTGCAGTATCTAAGACCACTGAATGAATGGAGGCTTAGGGCTCCTTGAGAGTGTCTGTGGTTTTAAATCAATGTGTTTAAACTGGAAACATTGACTGTGTTGACTGCTTTTTGCACAGAGACCTCAGCTGCATAGAGTTTGTTCCCCCAAGTGTGCTTACCCTGCAGTCATGGTTAGCTTTGAGCGTCCACCACTTAAGAGTGTTAGAAGGTAGTTGAGGAGGAAGGGAAAGGTGGAACTACACCTCTCTCCCCATTTACTCAACACATTTTCATGATCAACAGGATTCTAAACCTATTAATACCTGAAGCCAGATACACATCACAATGGTTAAGCCAAATAAAAATCATTTTGGTACTTACTCCTGAGAAAGAAAGCACACCAAAGTAGAAAGTAAAGTCTATGTATGTTAATTAGTTCTAAATAGCCAGGTTGTGAGTATATTCATAACCTCTGATTCACCAAGTTTAAAGGAAGTTTGTCCATATCCTTAACAGATAAGGCCTTGTCTAGTCTCAAAGGGGCTAGTCTGCAGCCAGGGCTCCCTTCTTCCGGGTCACATCTCTCATTGGCAATAAATTACCCAGTGGGTGAGGACATCTTTCATTCCATGTGACAAATGTACACTGAGTCCCCACCATGCAGCAGCCCCCAGAGGGGTCCTATGACTCACAGGTTTAAAGCAGCCTCAGCTTGTTGGGATTAGGCGGGGTCTGTCCATCATGGTCCCAGTGATGTGCCTGTTAGACAATTCTATGGTGCATTTCACTTTTCCTCATGTTGTTTTGCTATATGGATAAAAATACAGTTGTTTACTATTTCACCAAATAGGCTGTGCTGATGCTTATGCTTTCCAACTTAAAGAACTAGATGTGTGTGCTCTCTGTGGCTCTGTGCCATTTCCCCGACTCAAGCCTCTGTGGGAAGCACTACAGTAAGACACTCACTGGCACCATTCCTACATTGTGCACAGACCCCAGGACCAGGCCCTGCTCCTAACAGACAGGGATGATCAGAGAACAGTATAGAAACCACTAGACTGTGTATGGATCAGTATTTGGTTTTCTGTTTTTTAGATTGCTTTTTCTCTTAATGGTACTGAGGACTAAGCCCAGGGCCTTGTGTATGCTAGGCAAATGCTCTACCCCAGCTGGGGTACTGGCCCCTTATATGGATACTTGGAGAAACAAAGTAATAGCATGACTGATTCTGCTGAGGAGATCAGGGCATCTTCCCAAAGGAGAGGAGATTTCATTTGGAACATGTGAAATAAGCAGGACTTTTTTCAGTTGAGAAGGATGGATGTGGCGTAGGTGAACTTTCCAGATGGGAAATAGTATGTACAAATGCAAAATGTCTGCCCTAGTTCATATTTCTTATCCAAAACACAGCTGTTACAGAATATGGCAGTATGGTACGTGTATGGTATAAGACTTAAGCACAGGTTTTACCCAAACCCTTGACTGTGTCTGAGCATAGAAGTACGGTTTGTCGAGACACATTAATGGCATGTCATCAGTGAAGCCATGTTTCACAGCCAAATGAGTACAATACCAAACTTATCATAAATAAATAGTCAAACATCGGTCACTGAAAATCCACCTTGAGTTGTTAAGCTTTTGGGATTTAGCGATTTTGAATAAAAGACTGTGTCTCTAGTCCCAGCAGATTCTGAGAGCTGTCACAGAGTTGTCAGGCTGCAGACTCAGCCTGGAGTCCATGGGGAAAATACACTAGTTAACTAGCCTAAGTCCTGGCACAGACCTGGAAGTGGGGAGTAGGTTCAGCCTGCTTGGATCATGAAGACTTGGGGGTTGTATTTCCAGGAAAACTGATGCTTGGTAAGCAAAAACTCACAAGTATCTGGATCTGGAGAGATGGCGCAGAGATTTAGATCAGGCATTGCTCTTGCAGAGGACCTGAGTTTTCTTTCCAGAACCCATGTTGGGCAGCTCACAGCCATCTATAACTCCAGCTTCAGGGACTCTGACATTCTCCTGAACTCTGAGGACACCTTTACTCACATGCATACACTGACACACAAGCATATGCATGTAATTAAAATTAATAAAAAGAAATGCCTTTTTAAAAACCACAGATATCTGCTACATGGGTATCAGAGATGTAGCCACATAACATGGCTGATTACCATGCAATCTTAGGAGCAGAACATGTTTTGGACCCCACTGTAGCATGCATACAGCAGGGAAGAGTCTACCTCACATCAGCCACTGTTCAACTCCCTGAAGCTGACAATTAGAACTTTGAAAGTCCATATCAAGGAGCTAATTGCCCAGCACAGAGTTCAGATGGCTTAGAAATGCAAGAGACTTCTGCAGGCTCTTTCAGGGACCTGGAGCTGAGCCTGGGAAGACTGGCTGGGAGAGACAGCAGAGACCCACTATCTCCGCTTTCTGCTCACAGGACTCTTGTAAGTTTAATTACAAACAAACAGTGCAATGAATCTTCAAGGAATAGCAGACGGATTTTCCTAGGCCTTGGATGAACCTCTGAGACCGCAGGACAATAAATCACAGCAGAATGGTGACAAGGGAGAAAACATTCTCTAATTTATTGACGAAGAAAGAAAACCAAAGGAACCATCAGGGTTAGAAGGGCTAAGCTGGCCTCAGAGGTCCTCAACACACAAGTGTGACAATGACATACAGAAGTGGCTCTTTGTCACCACATAAAGGACTTGTTTCTCTGCTTTCTCAGCAGGTCCTAGAACAGAAAGAGACCAAAAGCCCCCAAAGAATAGCATTTTAGGTGCATCCGGCCTGTTGCCACCTCAGTTTTCATTACAGGAAATCTGGAGTCCAAAGCAGAGAACCATTCAGTAACAACAGCTAACTCTTAAGTCGCAAACAAAGCATTTCGTTTGGTTTTATTTTAGAGTTCTTTCTCTTTCTTTTTTCTCTTTTCTTTTTTTTCCCCTGAAATTCAATAGTGAATTCAAGTACCCTAAGGCATGGTTATTCTATAAGAGTGCATAATCTGAATGTTGTACAAGTTTTCTCTTTACAGGGATTTAATCAAATCAAAATGCAAAGTAGGGTTGAAATAGCTGTGAGTAAAAATGCTTACTTTTAAAGTATTGGCACGTCTGTGGCCCAAGATGGTGCCCTTGTGTTTCCTGACCTAAGTATCAGCCAACAAGCAGTAACCTCAGAGCTGACAGGACGTCTACTTTGTGGTTGGAGACTAGATGTCCTCATGTAACCTCCTCCATAATCCTCCGTGATAGAGATTAATATCACACTTCGGGGTTAGAGAAGTAATGGGCTGAATATGACTTGCCAAGGGGCAGGGTTAAGATTCTTCATTGTTCCCACACATTCCGCATGACAGCATCCTGCACCCAGAGCTCCTAGTATGGATGCTGCTCTCGGGACTTTCGGCCCCATCCTCTCTTGTCCTCTAAGCAGATGGTGCCACTTGTGCTTTTCCATGCCTCCAAAGGCCCTGCTATTTACAAATTGTCCTCGTGCCCCCTGGCCCCACAGTGACTGCTCTGTCGCTCCCCACACCACCCCCTGTAGGCCTTCCACTGAGAGATGTGGTAGTCACCCCAGACACTGGTTTTTCTCTCCTCTGAAGCCACCTTGTAGCTTCCCACCCTGAAAGCTCGAGCAGAATGGGCTGGGATTCTCAAAACACACCAGAAAAGAACATGGTGGTTGTTTTTTTCCTCACCAAGTACTTGAACTCATGTAGATGGAGTGTATTGTATGTGAAGGGATTTCAGAGCCAGTGGGGACCAACGAGCAGTCAGTCATCTCTTGTTAGATGCTAGTAGTAAATTAGTCTAGGGTATAGCTTAATTGCTGGTATTTACCTAACATTCACAGAGCCCCAGGTTCAATCCCTGGCGTCATATGCAACCAGGTGTGGTGGCACACACTTGTAATCAGCACTTAAGGAGGTAGAGACAGGCAGAGTTCAGGGTCAATCTCAACTATATAGAGTTCAAAACTAAGCTGATATATATAGACCTTGGCTGGGGAAGCAGGTGTAGAGAAAGAGAGACACTCAGAGAGCCATGTGGGGGTGGTGGGGAGCAGAGACACAGATAGACTAGGAAACTGCAGGCTAAGTAAATTTAGTAGTTCAGCTTCACACAGTGATGCTACAAGTTCATTCTATAAAGTGGTTTCTCACCGGAATGGTGTTGGCTATAGCCTTGACATTGATCATGGATATCTGCCCTTGGCTGGTCAAGAGGACCTGCATAGGAGATAGTGTGTTTTGTGCACCACTGTGTGCTGAGCCATGTTGGAAACACTGCTGACTGGAACCCCAAGTCTCCATTCAGTTCCCATTTTTCCCAGGAACACACTATTTAGACAGAGAGAGAAAGTATCAGCACAGGGGCCACTGTAGACACCCAGGCTCTATTTTGTGGAGACTTCTGGGAGTTGGTGTAGCTCAGAACTCAGAATTATCCCATGGAGAAGCACAAATGATGTCATGCTTGTCCATTCAGACCTTTTCCAGCTGAGAGCTGCTTCAGGAGCCTTCCCACGCCACACCTCCAACTCACTCCCAGATAGAGCCATAAGTCATCCCTAAAAGCTTCTCAGACGCTCACTGTTGACAGAATATAGGGGATAAGGCAAAGCAATGATGGTACCATTCACAAGGGTCCACAGAGGAGTATCCATCAACAGTAAAAACCAGGAAAGCCAGAATATATAGTTGGAATTTTCTTTGGGCCACCAACCAGCTCCCAAATAAAGACACACAGACTTATTATCAATTACATATGATTGGCTTTAGCTTAGGCTTGTCCCACTAGCTCTTTTAACTTAATTTTACCTGTTTCTATTCATCTACATTTTGCCTCGGGGCTTTTTACTTTTTTCATTCTGTATGCCCTTCTTTCCTGTTTCTTCCATGTCTGGCTGGCTAACCCCTGGCATCTCCCTGGTGTCTCATTTTCTTTCTCTCTCAGGCCTAAATTCCTTCTCCTACTTACTCTCACTGTCTGGAAGTTCCACCTATACATCCTTTCTTGCTATTGGCTGCTCAGCTTTTTATTAAACCAGTCAAATGCCTTAGATAGGCAAGGTAAAACAATAACACATCTTACATAAGTAAGCAAATGCAACACATCTTTATATAGTTAAACAATATTCTACAACATAAACAAATGCAACACACCTTTGCATAGTTAAACAAATATTCCATAACATTTCCCCCTTTTTGTCTAAATGAAAAGAAAGTTTTAGCTTTAACAATTATCAAGTAAGAATTGTTGTTGTTATTATTATTATTATTATATAAATTATAAAAATTATTATTACATTCATAATGCCTAGTCCATTTACAATTGGCAAATTCAAAGAAAATGCTACCTTATCTCTCCTATCTTGATGAGTCCAAAGTTGTGTACTAATTTACTTTATGTCTTAACTTGTGTTACCAACTCATAATTATCTTTTTAGGACTAAAAACATTTTCTTAGATAAACAATTTAAACTTTTATCTTTCTAATCCTTACAAACTTTACATCTCTTATGTAAGTTTCTTTTCTAAATTTGGTAACAAGAAAAACTATAACTATAACTAAAACTATAACTATCTCATCTTCAACTCCATCAGAGGCCTGAGAAGGATATAATATTACCTGAGTAAACAGGAAATGCAGAGCAAACAATTTCCAAAACTGTAGAAGTGACAGAAGCAGTTGGCTTCCTGGACAGTCACCCAAGATTCCTCTGCACTGTTGGGGCATCCATCTTCAGTACAGGTCTAGCATATGTGATGGCCTTTTCTGTGAAGCAGGAAGTTTGAAGGACCCTGTCTTGGCAAAGTTTGGCAGCCTTTTTCCTTTGTGTCCTGCTTGTCCAGTTTGTACAGCACAGTCAAGGCAAGGGCAGTTTCTTGCCCAAATGGCTAGCTTTGCCACAATAGAAGTGAATTCCATATGGAGGTTCTTGGACACACATCATCTTTTTATGAATTAGATTGATGCTTCCAGGAGCAGACATGTCTCACTGTCATGAAAAGACTTAGGTTATTGAAACATCTTAAATCCCATATTCTACATGTCTCTGAAGTGTTTGAAGACCACCTACCTATCTAAAAATATATCTCTGTTTGACCTTGCAAACATACCTAACATAACCACAACTTTGATTGTTATAGATGACTAACTACTAGCCTGCATTTCTTAATTATTCTAAGCAGTTTGTAATAATAGCTTTCAAGAACTAGAACTTTGTTAAATGAACTACATTTGTACAATACCTTAAACAAGAGTAGAAGCATATAAACAGTGTAATAAAAATAACCTTAATTTTGTATAAATATTGATGAATAGTTGCCTTTTTATCCTATATTCCTATGTCCCCACTAAGTGATGACTTACATCGTGACCCACTGAATGACCATAAACCACCTGCCCAACCTCTTGGGAATGTGGATGTTGTGTTCTCTATATTGTTTCCTGTTATCTGGGGGCAACAGCATTCCTAGGGGACCCAGAGAAAATTGAGATAATGATCAAGTCCTAAGAAAACTAGCTATAACATTTGATGTCCAGTCTCTGTGTAATAATGAAAATACAAGTCTTATCTCAAGTCCTGGCTAGAATAGTCTGTGAGGCTGGACCATCTCAACTAGCAGCCTCGAAGTTGTTCTGAATGCAGAACTCTGAGGAAACTGCAACAGAAGCACTCTGAAAGACTGGATCACCTGGGCCACCCATTTTCATTGGTATCTGGTCCCCCTTGCTCTGAAAATACACAAACTTCCAAAGGTAACGTACATATCTGCCTTAACACAAATATGGACTGTGCATTGTACACAAGCCAACCAAAGATGATTTTTTGTTTTATGTTGAGCAGTTAAAACACATCTGTCAACTTTATAAGTTTGTTTGGACTGTATAACCAAACCTCTATCCATGCCATATGAAAGGATGGCATGCAATAATAAGTCATGAGGACTCTGTAGCCAACAAGATTTATCTTGTCTAATCCAGTCTTAGAATTGTTCCCATGTCAAGGGATCAGCATATACATCACCTGTCTTGTAGTTTCTCTAGGTTTATTCCTTTATGTATATAGCCAAGATTTTTAGAAGGTCTCCTCCAATCAAATCTGGTTTCTATTAATTTTGAAGGAATACATAGCCTTTCATTTTCTGTGGAAACAAAAGTATAACCTCTCCCCCAGCATAATACATTTTCTGAATTCCATTTTTAAAGTTAAGACATCCCTACAGTATCTAGAGTAGTTTAATTCAGCAATTCCTTTTCTCTCAACAGCTATTGTTCACTCATCAGTATTCAAAAAATTCAAAGTCAACAAAATACCGTACAGGATCCAGACTCCTTGTGTATTTGCCATCTTTATGTGGCTTGCATATATATATATACATACATATATATAACACTTTACCCTTTACTTAATTACTTTTAAACTATTTTTTTCTATAACTGTCTACACATTGTTTTCTTTCTTAAGCACCTGCACACACTGTAACCTGTTTAAAGGCTTTTTGGTCTGGACCTATTTTACTGTGCACTGTAGCATTCCCTGACCAAGTGAGCCAAACCTTAAACTGCTAAGCAGTAGCTGGTCCCTCAGCTGTGAAGCTCTGGCAGTTGGCTCCACTCCCTCCTCAGGTTGTAAGAGCCTAGCCTTAAGCCCTCAAAGAGCTGCATTTGACTGGGAACTGCATTTAACCAAGAGTTGTATTTAACTGCCGCAGCTCTAGGAAGTTGGTAGCCGCACTGTGGCATATGTTTCTACTTAGCTTACTGTTTTTACTTTGTGTGCAGGCTGCTCAGGTGCTCTGCTGCACAGCAACACCTCTTAAAGGAGATGTGTCTGGTTTTTTGTTTGTTTGCTTGCTTGGTTTTCATCTTTCTCAGGCCCTATGTGGAAAGTCAGGCCCCACGTTGGGCACCATTTGTAGTTGGTTTTTCTTTGGGCCACCAACCAGCTCCCAAATAAAGACATACAGACTTATTATTAATTATGAATGCTCGACCTTAGCTTAGGCTTGTCCCACTAGCTCTTTTAATTAATTTAACCTGTTTCTATTTATCTACATTTTGCCTTGGGGCTTTTTACCTTTCCTTTCATTCTGTATGTCCTTCTTTCCTGCTCCCTCCATGTCTGTCTGGCTGGCCCCTAGCATCTCCCTGGTGTCTCTTTTTCTTTCTCCCTTGAGCCTAAATTCCTTCTCCTACTTACTCTCCCTGTCTGGAAGTTCTGCCTGTACCTCCTCCCTTGCTATTGGCTGTTCAGCTTTTTACTAGACCAATCAGGTGCCTTAGGCAGGCAAGGTAAAACAGCAAAACATCTTTACAAAGTTAAACAAATATTCTGCAACATAAATGCAGCACATCTTTGTATAGTTAAGCAAATGCAACACATCTTTTTATAGTTAAATATTCTGCAACAAGAATATCTATGTGTATGTGGCATGTGGAGATGTGGGGGGTTGGTGTGGTGTGTGTGTGTGTGTGTGTGTGTGTGTGTGTGTGTGTGTGTGTTTACTTGAATAGGTGTGTGTATGGTATAGTGTGTATATTGTGTGTGAGTGTGTCATGTGTGTGCTCACACATAAGTGTGCAAAGTTTATGCAGGCTTATCTACAAACCTGATTTTGATGACTCATCGTGTCTGCTTCTTCACTTTGGTCATCTCGAAGCCCAAGACCAGTCGTAGCCCACTTCTGACTACTGGATGCGCTCCCTAGGAAGAATCTCCCTTCCACTCTCATCTCTACTTCTCGTCCTTGCTTTCCTTGTGCCTCACTTTCCTCGTGTGTTTATCCCTATCCAACTTGTGTATGCCTTTGAAAACCCCTCAAGTCCTTTCACTGGTACAGAATAGGTACAAATAATTACAAAAATCAGTTACTCAACGAAAAAGAGGACAACCTGGGGCTAGTCACAGTGCCCACTACACTCCTGGGTCTTCTCTTGTTTTATAGAAATTTAAGTTTTAAAATCAGAGTCCCTGATCTCCATCAAGATCCTGACTGCATGAAAAAAAAAAAAAAAAAAAACCCACAGGGTTCTTACCCAGGCTGTCAGTGTGAACTGACTCACCAGAGAACTGCAAATTAAGTTAAGTGAATGTGTTCTTCAAAGTGACTACAGAAGCAGAATGTCTCTCTTCCCCCATGTTATAAAATAAGAGACTCTGGCATCACATGAGTGATGCTGTAAGAGTCCCCCAGGGCCAGACTGGGTCTCATGATTCTTAGTTTTGGTGAGTTGGAATTCAACCCTTTCTAAAGACTGAAGCAAAAAATAAAAAATAAACAAAAACAAGTACCAGCAGAGGTGGCCTCCAGAACTTTCCATAGCTGGAATCTCATATGCCCCCTTAGCTAATGTTTAAAATATTTCCTTCTATCCATGATTTTTATCAATTATTTTTTCACTGCTTATCTGCATAGTATGTGGCAATTTTCTTTAATGAAAATGCATTGCTTTCATATGGGGAGCAATGGAAATTATTTCATCCCATCTGAATACTTTTTATCACAGTACCTCCCGCTCCTTGTCCTCTCTCCAAAATGCTTTCCTTTCTAAAAGTAGATGCATGGCTAGAGGCATCCAGGATAAAATGTGACCTGACACTGAAACATTCAAAATTTCTGTTGTTTTCTTCACTGGTCGAAAGCTCTGAAGGAATGTAGGTTCCGTCCTCCAGTGCTCACAGATGTGGGGCAGACCCACACAAAGGTTTTCTTAGGCATTTGGTTTTGTATTTCAAGGAAAATATCACACGTGTAAGAGTTAAAAGGAGGAAAGAATTAGGAAGGAAGGGGACTTTAAAAGGTAAAGTCTATTCTTGTTTGTTTACATCTATTGTGTGTGTGTTTGTGAGTGCACATGTGTGTGCCATGGCACATGTGTGCAGGTCAGAGGACACATTGCAGGAGTCAGTTCTCATCTTCTTTCATGTGGGACCGAGGGATCAAACTCAGGTCATCGTGCTTTGAAGCTGGTGTCTTCAACCTACTGCACCATCCTGCCAACCCTTGTTTGTGTCCCTTCTCTGTGACCGACAGCAGTGACGGATCAGCTCTTAAAGCTTATTTGTTTATGAGACTTCCTTCGAAAAACAATTTGAGACAACTTTTTTTTTTTTTTTTTTTTTTTTGAGACAGGGTTTCTCTGTGTAGCTTTGCACCTTTCCTGGAACTCACTATGTAGACCAGGCTGGCCTCGAACTCAAGGAGATCCACTTGGCTCTGCCTCTCCCGAGTGCTGGGATTAAAGGCGTGCGCCACCACCACCCAGCGAGACAACCTTTTTTAATTAAGTGAATATAGCGTGTAGGTCCACAGTAAGGAAGGGGAAATGCAGTAAAGGAGAAACTTGAGCAGAACAAAAGTAAGATACAAGTCATACTCATGTCAAAAACCCATGCCACCGGGCAACTGCTGGAGAGAGATGGGGGCTTTGCTCTGAGTTTCCTAGTAGTGAAAACAAAGAAGCCAATATATTCAAATGTGCAACTTGTAGAGCAGAAAAATAAAGCTCATTCCTTCTGAGCTAAGCAGGCTGAAGGAGGGAAACAGGGCGTGAAGTGCCGTTCACTCTGATTCAGGGAGTCAGAGCATTGTTGAGAACTCAAGCCACATAACCTAATGTCAGCTGAAGCGCTTCTCATGTGTAAACCGTTATCTTCACCCACATAATCACAGCACAAACACGCTATGCTGCTTATACCTTGAAAGTAGAATTGATGTTTCGTAAAAGATGATTGTTCTTTGTTGCTCCGTGGCAGTGGGAACATGACATAGTATATACGTGCAACAGATCAGGAAGCAGATAGCCCAAGACTGGAACCAGGGACTGGGTATAATAACTTTGAAAGATTCACCCCTGGTGACCTTCTTCTGCCCCCTAGGCCCCGCCTCCTAAGGGTTGCACATCCTCCCAAATAGCACCACCAGCCAGCTAGGGGACAGATGCTCCAAATACAAACTTGTGGGAATATTTCAAATTAAACTTATAACATATGAGGGAAGTAAGATCACACTCCTTATCAATGGTGACCTGGACTGTGAATCCAGAACTTTCTGATAGCCTTTTCTACCACTTCATCATTTGAGGGATGTATTCATGGCTTTTCTTGTTGATGGAAGGGCTTATTTGGCTCACAGTTTGAGGGCACAGTCCATCACAGCTGGGAAGTGGTAGCACTGAATCCAGAGTCAGGAAGCAGAGAAAGACAAATGCTGGACCTCAGCTTGATTTTGCCTTTGAATTCAACCTAGACCCCTGCCAATGCTCTGACACCACCCACGACTAGCCTGGATCTCCCCACCCCAGTTAACTCAGTCTGGAAAGTCCCTCACAGACAGGCCCAGAGGTGTGTCTCCCAGGGGATTCTACATCCAGTCAAGATGACACTCAATAGTAATCATGGCAGAAAGCAAGGCCCTGGTGTTAAAAATAGGAACATTTGGCTTTGGGGATCTGTTCTTAGGTCTGCCATTAACTGACATTGTAGGGCCTGGCAAGTCCCTTCTCTTCTCAAAGCTACACCCTCTTCAGCTGGAAAGCCAGAGGGTTGATGATGTACCCAGGAAAGTTCATTCCAGCTGCCACAGCCTAGTGTCTCTGTGGCTCCAGGCCGTTTCCCAGACTACACTCCAGGGTGTTCTGAGTTATTTTCACATTAGTGGTTGTTCTGCAGTAGGACTCAATGTATCTGGATCACTTACTTCTCCACTGCCTCAGCCTGCTCCAGGCCAGGGAGGCCGAGTCTTACAGGCTGAGAGAAGCCAGAAACTCAGTGTGAGCCCAGCTGCTACACAGGGTGTTTCCACGGCACCCACGGGACATATTTTTGTTGCCACTTGGTAGATGCTTTATCTTCTGTGGATTATCTGAGCAAGAGTCAAAGTGGAAAGCTCCCGACACTGGAATCAGACCTTGTGCAGAACTCAACAAAAACAAACAAATAAAAACTCTGAGCCCAAGAGCCATACTCACATCTTGCATTCTTCACCATGCCTCTGTGGAAGGGCTTCCCTGCAGGGAGCAGGGGTGGGGAACACTGTGTGCTGGTTTCCTGTGCCCAGATAAACAAACCCCATCCTAGGCTTAAGGCCCCAGGTTTGTTTCTGGCACCCCTTGTGCCTTAAAGTTTCTGTATTGAATAAAACAGAAATGTTTAGCAAATCCCAAGAAATTCCTTTTTTAATGGAAAAAAGAGATCCCCAGGCTTATATTTCAAAATGTGATTTCCATGTTCCCATTACAGTGAGGGAAGGTCACCTCACCAAATCCTCAGCTGTCTGGTATGGTTTGGTTTTGTTTTCTTTTTAAGCCTGTATTTATCCCCTAGAACACATTTTGAGTACTTATGGTGAACAGCATTCTCCTGTAGCCCTGCAGGAGAGATGGAGATGAAGGATCCTTGCAAAGGTTGCAGAAGAAACTGTAGACATTTCTGCCATGGTCTACAGGTACTCTTGTCTTCCATATGTGCTGACTTTTCCATACTGTGTAATACTGCACGTGTGTGTATGTGAGTGTCTTTCTATACTGTATAATAATTGCATTTGTGTGTGTGTCTCTATACTGCATAATATTGCCCTTGTGTGTGTATATGTGTGTCTTTCTATACTGTACACCATTTCACTCGTGTATAGGTGTGTATGCATATTCATTTATCTGCATGTGAGTACACATGTGTGGGGGGATGTCTGTGTCAACACACATGGATGGTGGTCAGAGGTCAATATTGTGTCTCCCTTTATCACTCTCCACTGTATTTTTTTTTTTTTTTTGAGACCTCCTCTTCAGCTGAATCTGCAATTCACTGACTCAGCTAGAGTGGCTGACCAGGAGGTCTAGGATCCTCCTGTGTCTGCCCAGCTCTGGGTTTACAGATGCATGCTGCTGAGCCTGGCCTTTTTATATTGTGGGTGCTGGGATCTGAACTCAGGTCCTCATGCTTGTTCAGCAAGCGCTTTACCAACTGAGCCATCACCCCGTCCTACATTCTTACACGTTTACATGGCCACCTATCTGTCTGCCTTGAAGGTGGCAGTACAGCCAGCTGCCTGGGTGACCATAAGCAGCTCATCTTGTTAGGTAGCATGACATCCGGGAACAACCTGGGTGGTATCTCTCTGTTTCTTAGCAGAGTAGATTTTTTTTTTTTTTTTTTTTACTCACTTCATTCTCTGCCAGTCTGACCTGCTCTTCCTTTTAGAGTATTTGGCTTTTATTGTAACTGTAACTTATAGTAATTGTTGAGAAAAACAGACAGAAAGACAGAAAGGAACAGACAGACACTATGGGGAAGGATTTAGAATAGTATAATGAATTGAAATAAAGTCCCACTACAATAAGCTTACTGATATTAGTATTTTTTTTTATTTTATTTATTTTATGTGTCTGGCTGGTTTTGGTACCCATGGAGGCCAGAGGGGGCATTCGTTGCTGGGACTAGGATTATAAAAGGTTATAAACCACCCTGTGGGTGCTAGGAATTGAACAAGGGCCCCCTGTAAGAGCAGTCAATGCTCATAACCACTGGGCCATCCATCTCTCCTGCTTCTGCTGTTAGTATTTTGGATTTTTAAAAGTGTGTTGTCAGGGCCAGAGGAAGGCTCAGCTAATAAGGTACTTGCCAAGCCTGATGGCCTGAGTTTGTTCCCAGAACTCACAAGGTAGAAGGAGAGAACCAAGTCCTGTGAGTGTCCTTTGACCTCTACACATGCTCCCTGGCACATGTACCATCCCCACTCCCAAATAAACAAACAAGTAAATAGATAGAAAAACAGATAGATAGATAGATAGATAGATAGATAGATAGATAGATAGATAGATAGATGATGGATGGATAGATGGATGGATGGATGGATAGATAGATAGATAGATAGATAGATGATGGATAGATAGATAGATAGATAGATAGATAGATAGATAGATAGATGATGGATAGATAGATATATAGACAGATGATGGATAGATAGATAGATAGATAGACAGACAGATAGATAGATAAAAAGAAAGCATTGTTTGTTAAAGCCAGCATAACTACATGTGTACCTGTAATCTGAACAGTGGGAGTCTAGGAGAGAGCCTGGCATGTGTTGGTGTCCAGCCTGCTTCCAGGCTCAGTGTCTCAGGGGACTAAAGGAGGGCCTGATAGAACATGACACTCAGCATCTTCCACTGGCCTCCTTGCATCCAGAGGCACAAACCCTTCCATACACATAAACCATACACATACACACAAATAATAACCTAAAAGTGTGTGTTTGTCCATAGTTATTTATCCTCAACACTTGCCAGTTAATGTGAATTTGCAGTTGGGAGATAGTAGCTATATGATACTGTAAACAATTATCCCACGTCACTGAACTGTCAAGAGGTGTATACCAGTCAGATGAATGAGGTTGGCCACTATTTTAATTCCTTTCTATGCACTAAGTTTCTCATAGTTTCTACCTTTTTACTTCAGACCCACCTTCAAGTCAGCCACTGTTGCATGCTGGCCACACCCAGATCATACAATGTACACTAGACACAAGGCTGACTCTAAGGATAGGGAAATTAAGATACTGGCTTGCCTTTGGGGAGAGTGATAGGGACCATGGTACTAAGAGTGTGTCATGCCTGATAACAATTCTGAACCCAGAAGGCAACGTCAGTGTCACAGGATAACCTAAGGGGTACTCTTTGGAGGTGGTATCAAAGAGTGGGGAGAGGGGTCCCCAAGAAAGGCTCTGTGTGTGTGTGTGTATGTGCTCCTGTGTGTGCAGGTACACATGTATGAAGGGTGCATATGTATGTAAGTAAATATATGCATGTATGTGAGTATGTAGAGACCACAAGGCAATCTCAGGTGGTACTCATCAGATGTGATCCACCTTTCTTTGTAAGTCTGGACCTCTTGCCGGCCTGGAACTCACAGGAAGACTAGATTAGCTGACCAGTAAGCCCCAGGGATCCCCCTCTGTCTCCCCAGCTCTGGGATTGCAAGTGCACCCAGCTTTGTTCATATGGGTTCTAGGAAATCAAACTGAAGTCCTCATGCATGCAAGACGATCACTCCATCAGCTGAATCATCTCCCAGTGCCTCAATCTAGTTATTTAAAGAAAAAATGAGGTGGGTGGAGAAGGAAAGACCAACTGCCTTGAGAAAGGGATCCCAGCTGGACTGGGTGTGTGCCAGAGGTCTGATCTGGCCAGGCTGAGGATGTCTATGACTAGGGTTACACTGGTAATTTTGCTGAAGACGGACACTAAGAGGCTTTGATGCTACATTGAGGAGGGTAGCTTTATCTCAAGGACATGGTGCAGTTGTACCATGTGGAGCTACAAGTGAAGGCTGACTCGAGGCAGAACTTAAGTTCGCTGTGGCATCTGCGAGGAGCAATGGGCAGCAAAATTGAGAGAACTGAGGGTTTCTGAGGATGATTGGTAGGTGAAGACTCTGAGTCTTGTGAGCACAGGAATTGTGACTTCTGTTGACTACTGACCCATAGCCTTGCCCAATGCCTGATACACACCAGGCACTTGATATTTTCTGCATGTTAAAGAGGCTGTTCTGAAAATCCAGGCTATAGATACCAAGGACAGTGGCAGTGAGAACAGGAGACAGACCCCATGAAAAAGACATTTCAGAAGAACACGGATGAGATTAATTGATTTTTAAAGCCAAGTACCCAGCACACTCTATTTTTTTTTTAAGCCAAGAACAAAAACCAGAGTGTGACTTTAGAGAAGGCATTCGGCTGTTGGAGTGGACTGGCCAATGGAATGTTTCTAGACCCTTCTAAACTTTAATCTCTGCTTTGTGAATTGCATAGTTTGGTTCTAGTCAATAGGTCCCTTCTTCCCTCAAATGCCACCTGTGAAATAAGTTAAACACCATACCGTTTTAATGTAAAAATATTTCCTGAAACTCACTGTATAAATTAATGACTCTCTAGGGAATTGGATAATCTAATTTCCCCTCTACAATATGTTCATTCACGTGCATGCCATTGCTGTGGGGGGAGGTTATGAATCAACTGTTTCTGAAGGATTATGGCCCATAATAAATGTCAGTATGAGGTCTGATTGATCTCTTGTGGTCTCACGAGTTGTGACTTCATTTAGAAACTTAATACTAATTGTGTGGCTTTGATTACCTTTGATTTTCACTGTATCCCCAGGCCCTACTAGAAGCCTGGAACAAGCAAGGTACCTAATAAATGTCTGCTCCATGAAGGACCTTCCATGCTTTATAGATGCTCCTCTGAGGGATCTCAGGAACCAGAGAGAATCTCTGTGGTTCAGGCAAGCAAGGACTTAACTGTAAACATGCAAAGACATTTGCTCCCTTCTACTACCAGGGTGCATAGTAGGCCATCAGTATGCACCCACTGTGCTGAGCAGCCACACTGGCACCCTGGCTAAAGGGTATGTGTAGTTCAAACCAGAGCCAGAGCAGTGGTCCCTCGATTACCAGCGGAGCCACTGTCCCACCCCACCAATGTCTTTCTTTCAGGCTGTTTACTGGGAAGCTTCAAGTTCTGGGCCCCTGTCAGCAAGTAGGAAGACTTGGGATGTGTGCCTTGGTACTGATTTTAGCTTCTTGGTGATTTCAATGGCTCTCCCGCCTATTTACTTTAAATCTTCTTTTATCAAACTATATACTTTTGTAAATTATCTTGAGTCTATTTTTCTAAAATATTCTTGTTAATTCTTTGAGAATTTGATTTTGATTATATTGATAACCCCCCTATTGCTTCCCAGTTCTCTCTCTCTCTCTCTCTCTCTCTCTCTCTCTCTCTCTCTCTCTCTCCCTCCCTCCCTCCCTCCCTCTTTCTCTCTCTCTCTCTCTCTCTCTCTCTCTCTCTCTCTCTCTCTCTCTCTCTCTCTCTCTCTCTCTGCTCCTCGTGGGGTCCCTGTAGCTCACAGGTTAAGTTGAAGCTCCAATTCCTTTAGGATTTCTTCACCCTTTGTCATTCTTGGTTTCTAAATTTTTGTTTCTCTAAATGATCATTGCAAATGACCAGTTTTTGAGTGCCCTGGTTTACATGCTCTATTGTCTACTGTTGAAACTCCTTATTAGTATGGTTTTTAATTCAATAGCTGAATTTACAAACAATGCTGATATGAACATAGCTGAGCAAATGCCCTTGTGGTATGATTGCGCATTCCTTGGGTAAAAGCCCAAGAGTGCTACAGCTTGGTCTTTGGGGAGATGGATTCCCAATTTTCTAAGGAAGCGCCATATTGATTTCCAAAGTGGCTGTACAAGCTTGCATTCCCACCAGCAGTAGAGGAGAGTTCTCCTTGCTCCACATCCTCTCCAGCATAAGCTGTCTTCTGTGTTTTTGATCTTAGCCACTCTGACAGGTGTCAGGGAGGCTACCTAGAAAATGGGACCCTAGGAAAGACCCAGGGATCACCCAATGACAGAGAAATGGATGAGATCTACATGAACAACCTGGACGACAGTGGGAGTAATGAAGGGCAAGATTTGAGGGAAAGAAAGCTTAGGGGAGCAGGAGTGTAGCATGAATCTCAAAGAGTTCTTACTAATAAGAACAAACCTGAGGCCAGTTATTGGGGTGATTGCTGGAAGATCAGAGAAGCAGAACAAGCCACAGCTATCTCACCTTGCTAGTTCCTCAGGTGATCCTGTTTCCTCAGGCTGGAAGCTTCTGAGTCCTCCTCCACATGAATCTCAGCTGAACTGTGTTGCTCCAAAGCCTGAATGCTTAACCAACCAGATGCTTAACTAACTACATGCTTTTTCCTCTCTAGTTCCTGGTCCTCATGCCTTATGTACCTTTTTCTTTCTGCCCCCACTCCCTGGGATTAAAGGCGTGGGTCACCATGCTTAGCTGTTTCTAAAGTGGCCTTGAACTCAGAGATCTGGCTAGCTCTGCCTCCCAAGTGCTGGGATTAAAGGTGTGTACCACCACCGCCCAACTTCTGTTATGGTTTACTCTTCCCATTTTCTAGCCACCATTTCTGGCTCTGTTCTAGTGGCTGTCTGTTCTCTGACCCTAGATATGTTTATTTTGGGGAACACACAATATTTCAGGGAACACAATACCCACCACACAGGAGATCCCAGCTGGATCAAGAACAGAAAGGGAGAACAAGGAATAACAGACCATGATAAATGAAGACCACATGAGTACATATTTATTTCTATAGAGGAACTCCGGACCATGGGCCACCTCTTCTGCCATCTCACTATCAGGCCCTTCAACATAACTGTATTATACCATTGTTCCCTTAAGGCCTTAAATGGCTGTGTTTCTTGTTCAGGATCTCAATGGGCTAAAATGAAGGTGTCTGCCAGGACAGCCATCCTCATCTGGAGCTTTGGATCTTATGGAAGCTCACTGGTTCCTGGCAAGATTCATTGCTTGAAACTGAAGGACTGAGGGTTTTCTTTCTTTGCTGACTGACAGCTGAGGGCGCTCTAAGAATCCTCAAGGTCACTCACCTCCCTCATCACCTGGCATCTTCTATTTTCAAACTAGAAACAGTGTGGCAAACCCTTCTCATGCTCAAACCTGAGACTCGCAAGGGAAAATTCCCTGGGGTATGTGTGGGTATGAGTGTATTCATGTGTGAACAGGTTCACATTTGGGGTGTACACTTGTGTGTGGTGCATAGAGGCAAGAGACAACATCAGGTGTTCTTCTATTTATTTTAAAGGCAGAGCCTCTCACTGGCCTGGAATTCACCACATGGGCTGTGGTAGCCCACTAGAAAGCTTGAAGAATCTGTATACACCCTGTCAGCACTAAGATTCTAAGAGGGCTCCACCATACCCAGCTCTTTTCATGTGGGTTTTGAGGATCAAACTGAGGCAAATGTTTTCCCATCTGAGCCATCACTGCAGCCTCAGCCTCTGCTTTTGAAGGGGCTGTGTGATTGCCTCAAGTCACCGAGAAAATCCGAATCTATGAACAGCGGTGGTACCATTTGTCATAACTAGCCACAGATTAAACTCCATCTTGACCACAGCCTTAGATAACCCAGGCTGTTCCTGACCTCAGAGCAGGGGCGGTGGAGGTCATCTTAGAATTCTGCCTTCTACACTATTCCAAATTTCTTCCCTGGAGCTGTTTGTATATCTGACGGCCAGTTTTTATCAAACCAAGGAGCCTGTAGCACCAACTGTGCACAGGGCCAGCAGGAAATGATGGGACATGCTATGGGAGATGGGAGATGTACCTCACCCTTTTCTGCCCCCTTGAGAGTTTTCAGTGCGGTTCCACAGCTGGGACCTTGCTTCTCATTTTAAAAGGTTTTGTTCTTCTTGTTGGTTTGTTTTTTGTTTGTTTGTTTTTAATTTTATTTATTTATTTTTCTTTGCCTTCCACTTTTTCAGGGATGGCAAACTGGTTCAGTAGGTAAAGATCCTTACTGCTAAGCCTGTGAGTCTGAGTTGGATTCCCCAAGACCTACATGGTGGGAGGAGAGCTTCAACTCCTGAAAGTTGTCCTTTGCCTGTACATGTACCATGCCACACACACAACACACACAAGAAATAAACAACATGGTTTAACACTTTTAAACCACATTTTCTTTTCATAAATGAGAAAACTGGAGCTCAGAGTAGTTAAAAGATTAACCAGAGAACAAACACAATGCCTGGGATGTGGGTCTTTCAACTCAAGAATGATGCCTCATGGCGCTGAGGCAGGAGCATTTCCTGAAGCTGGTGTCCACTATCAAGAATCTTATTACTTGGGAGCTAAGTATGGTAGTGCATGCCTTTAATCCCAGCACTTGGAAAGTAGAGGCAGGCAGATCTCTATGAGTTCCAGGGCCAGCCTGGTCTACAGAGTGAGTTCCAGGACAGTCAGGGCTACACAGAGAAACCCTGTCTTTAACACCTCCCTCAATGAAAATGATCCTGTCCCTTGGAGCTGGAAAGATGAGATGGCTCAGTAGTTAAGAGCATTTGCTGCTCTTGTGGAGGACTTAGTCAAGTTCCTAGCACCCACCTGATGGTTCATAACCATTAGCTCCATCCCTGCCAGGGAATCTGGTGCCCTCTTCTGACCTCTGTGGGCACTGCATTCATGTCGTCATATACATACATGCAGGCAAACACTCATACACATAAAATGAAGTAAATCAGGGAAATTTTAAGAGTCATAGTAAAAATTTGAAAAATAATCTTGTCACTGGGAGAAGTTCAACAGTGCTGATGGAAGGAAATAGGATAGAATGCTTTCAACTGGAGCTGAAGCTGGAGGCAGCCTGGGGCTGGGGTAGGATGGTTACACATGCGGAAATGGGTATCAAGTATCCAGAAAAGGAGAGAAAAGATCAGGGAGGTGAGGGGCACCGATTGAGGCCTGGGAAGAACAAACAGAGGGTGTTGTGGGGCCAAGAGGGTGACCAGCCAGGTCACTAATTGGTGAGTGTTGACAGTGTGTTCAGAGAGCCTGGTAAGAGAGGTTCTTCTGGTACTTAGCTGGAAGACTGTATGCACTGGGGACTTGGGTAGTGTGGTTTGTTTTGTTGGTCAGTTGCAGATTGATTTCAAGTAGCATTCTGTCATAGACAGGCTGAGCTTTGCCTAGCATAGACCTCTAGCCAGTCTGCAATCCCAGGTCTTGGTAGATACCTGAGGCTTGTTAATGTATCACAAAATGAGTTCAGTGGGTTTTTACTGACATTTAAAATATAAACTAAAATGGGATCGGGTGAATTAAAGGACACAGGATACAGTAAGAACAATATCTTATTTCTTAAAACAGCTCCGGGTTGTGTGTGTGTGCATACATACTTTGTTTTGTGTGGAGTAGACCATGAGAGTTAGTCAAAGGAGTTGGGGAAATGCACACTGTCCAGAGGAAGTCTAGCATATCTGCATCCAGAGACAAGTTCAGTAATGTGGCCAACAGTGCTGTTGATAATCACGAGTAACTAAAAACACACTTCTCAGTGTCCGTCCTCAAGAGAATGGATAAATAAGTTGTAAGTTATGCGTGTAATGAAGTTCAGAGTCACACTAAAAAACACAGACAAAACTAGATCCATATGTAGCAGCATGGACCAGAAAAAAACCCCAAAATATCAATTTTAAAAATTGTTTCTGACTTATACATGTACTATTGTATGATGTGCATTTACTTTTAAAAGTGGAAACAATATGAAATTATTTATAGCTCTTGTACATTAGTGGAGACATAACTGTGTTGGGAAATGATAGTGTGGCATTAAGGACAGTGGTCCTGGCTGATAAGAGGAGATGGGGATGGGGTCAGGGACAAGGACTTTCGGCCACAGCTGACTGGGGACCAGAACACAAGTGTCTGAGGTTGTCACTCCATACCTTCGCCTGCAGACTGGACATAGTCCCTAAGAGCCATGTAGAACAGAGCCGGACAGTGGTGGTGCACACCTTTAATCCCAGCACTGGAGAGGCAGAGGCAGGCGGATCTCTGTGAGTTTGATGCCAGCCTGATCTACAGAGTGAGTTCCAGGACAGCCAAGCTACACAGAGAAACCCTGTCTCAAGAAAGCAAACAAACAAACAAAGAGTCGTGTAGAACAGAATCATAGGGTTGTTTATGAGCCACTATGGCTCTGGCTATGGAGACTTGCAAAAGTGTGGCTTTGAGAAGAGGCCATTCCATACACAAGTGTGTGTGAAATCTCTATGGATGCTGCTGTACAACATGGAAGGACTTTTCAAGATAGACAAACCCTTGCTCCGTATGTCATCTCACTTTGCTGTTGGAAAACAAAGCAGTTGCTTATTGTTAACCCCAGAAAGCCAGTCCTCACATCATACACCCAACAAACACAGCACACTTAGAGTCTCAGTGCTTAGGAGGTGAAGACAGGCAGGTTCCTTGGGCTTTCTGGCTAGTGACCCTGGCCTGCTTGATGAGTTCCAGGCCAGAGAGAGACTTTGTCTAAAAACAAAAACAACTAAAATTGTGGGGCCAGCATCTGTGGAATGCCACCTGAGGTCCTTTGGCACTACATATACCTGGTGGGTTCATATGGACAATTTCAGGGGATATCCAGCGGCTGCTGTTTGGGAGCATGAAATCCCAGGACAACCTAATATGAGAATGTTTGCAACTAGTCTACAAGCAAGTGTAGATTTTAGTCTGGGGGTGGATGTTTTCCTTAGGAGGTAAACCAAGATATCTTCTATATATAACCAATGAAAAAGTAGATGTTTAATAAGGAGTCAAGTAAGTGAATGATGTTCTAAAGTAGTGTGGCCATATAAATAATGAAAGAAAAAACTGTGGGCCTAACGCCTGATGGGAACAGTAAGTTATAAAGAACATTATCTCATGCTGTTTTGTTTACCAAACTACCTCATGAGGAAGGTGTTGATGAAGAAAGGGGAGCTAAGACATCTCCTTGTGTGTCCAAGGTCACTGCTGCTACTGTGTGTAGTGGCTGGGATTTGAACTTGGGTTTTACTCCATAGCCCCCAGTGTTTTCTCTCTCACTCAGTGATGTGATTGAAAGAGGAAAGAGTATGTTTCAGAAGCCAGCGTGTGGTTGCCATGGGGCAACCAGACTCTCGGGGACCTCAAATACTAGAAAACAGTATTTAGATCTTTCCCAAAGGAAACCATCTGAAGTTCCTGAGCTGACGGTTATTGAAAGGCATGTCCTGCCTTTGAAGTTCCCACACAGTTGTGAGGTACATGACAGATGAACAGCTGCAGGACAATGTGACCCAGGCAAGGAGGATGGCAGAAACTCCCCCAGTGCTTCCTGACACCCTTGGAACTAGCCAAGCATGTCTTTGGTCACTTAGGCTGCTAGCCCAAGGCTCAGCATTCACCTCCCTGTGGAGAGGTGCCTGACATCCCAGGTTATAATTCCTAACAGGTGTTCCCATGGAAACCGTACCCTCCTCGGCAATTGGGTTTTCATCTACAGAGCAATGACAGCATCCACTATGAGCCAGAGTGGCTTTCCTCAGTGGGTCTGGGTATCCAAATACTACCTAAGGAAAGAGTCTGTAATTCAGCTTCCAACTAAACAGTTGGGACCTAACCTGTCTGCAACACTACAAGAACATTGAGCATTGAGGTATTGGGAGTCCTCACTGACCGAGAAGAAAGAGAATTGACATCTAGACAATAGCCACACAAGCCAGGTGCCAAGGTGAGGGGTGTCTAAACCTTCCCTGAATTCCAGCATGGCTCCAGAAGGATATTGGGAGCATCCTCATTTTTGTCTGATGGGGTGTCAGCTTCATGTGATACATTACAGCATAAAGGAAAACAGCATGCTGGGTTACTCTGAAGGAATTCATAGCTAAGTGAGAGAGAATGGTGGACACAGAGTTTGCTTTAAGGACTAAGGATCTATGGAGAGCCTGGAACAGAAGGAAGTGAGTAGCCCAGTCTCCCTTAGGAGAGAACTGGAGATGACTTCTTAGACGGTGACATCTGAGCTGGGTATTGCAGGAGGAGTAAGGATTTACAGTTATGTCAGGGATCAGGCAATCCCAGTGCTAGGAACTGAGTGGGTGAATGTAGTGTGAACCAAAGACGTTCAATGTAGAAGACAAAGAGAAGATAAACCAAGTTACTAAACTAAATGCATGTGCTTCTCTTTTTAAACAGGTTGGGATTATCACGTGGGGAAGTCATTTTGGGCAGAAAGGTACAGATAGCAGTCCATGAATTCTAGTGATATTTAAACAAGCAACAGAGCTAGAGCTTTGGCAGCTCTTAAGATCCCCAAATTGCATGGTTGGTATGTACATCCAGGGGAAGAAGATGCATCCTTTCCTAGTTTTTGTATTTCATCACTGACTGCAAGTAACTTTGAATTCAGGAGAGTCTTTCTTGAATCATCCTCCTCCTCCTCCTCCTCATCATCATCATCATCATCATCATTATTGCTCTAGAGCCTTTAAGTACAACACTCTCCAGTTAAAGATGGTTGAATCCTCTTCTGTCATTCTGTAGACGAGAAATGCAGAAGCCAAAGAACCTACAGAACTTAGAGGTCCGCATTAAGTTACCAAGAAGGAGCTGAGTCAGTTAGCACGGCAGGACACACGGCTGAGGTAGATGGTACAGCTTCTCAGCCCGACCCGTCAAACATTTCCAGCGTCCTCACTGTGTGTCTTGAGTTCTTTGCAATCTCAACCAGAATGTCCTTGAGGTCTCCTTTTCTGAGCTCGTGTTTCTTATGACTGTTCGTCCCCTCCTTTATTAAACCCACATCTGTGGTACATCACCACGTCTGTGGAGATGAGTGAAATGGGGGCTACTGCTGTTTTGCTGACTGGTTTGAGGGGAGAGTGGCCTTTCACAAACAACACCACGCTGTGCTACCCTGCTGTGGGTGGATACGTACTCAACACTGTGACATCATTGAGGTTTTTCTCTCCATGTTCTCTGTGAACAAACATGTGGTTATTATCTAAAAGCTTATTTCTTACGACCACCCTACCCCGCATTCCAGAAACGGCCATCTGTTTCTCCAACACAGTAAATCCAAGTGTCTATCTTCAAGACGGCATGGTGGAAGCATTGGCCAAGAGTTCTGTGCAGAGTAAAGTGTGGGTCGTTGAGATTGTCTATCATGTCAAACTAAGGTTGGCTCCATAGGGACCACTAAGATAGTTAGCTCTGTCTGCTTCCTCCAGGTTGATTCACTTTGGGCACTTCTTTGAATGCTCAAGTCCCCTGGTGCTAAGTTCTAG